>NW_025954870.1:0-8596 GCF_022376455.1 Epithele typhae | reverse complement strand
GGCTGACTGCATTCTTGTCAGGTATATCGCAACGTTCTTTCACGGCATTATCAGCATCTCTGTAATCTGTCAGTACAGGAGTGTGCATGATTATGAGCTACGCTGACACGACTCGTTGCTAGACTACCTGCCCATCTTCTTCCAAGCATGTCAAAGCGCCAGCCCCGTGCGGTCAAGCACCATGTTTTTTGCTTTCACGTTCGTCTGCCCGTTCCTAGCGGTCGTCAGCGGTGCCGTTATCAAGAGCATGAGCAAATACCGCATGATGAATTATATCGGATGGGCTCTGATTCTCATCGGCCTCGGCCTCTATACCACCTTTAAGGAGGACGCTTCGCCAGGGCAGTGGATCGGCTTCACCATCATCGTCGCGGCTGGACTCGGTATCATCGTACGCCACTTGGTTCTCAATCCCCCACCTGTGTGCTGATCGTCTCCTCTCTCCTAGTGGGTCTCCGTCGTCTTCCCCATCCTCGCCCCATCCCCGTCGCCCGCAGTGCCCCGCGCGCTCGCCTTCTTCCAGTTCTGCCGCGCCTTCGCCCAGACCTGGGGCGTCACCATCTCCGCGAACATCGTCCAGAACGAGCTCAAAGGCCCGCCTCCCCGCCGCGTTCCTCGCCGAGTTTCCGGGGGGCGTCGAGATCGCCGTCGCCGCCGTCCCGCTCGTCAAGACGCTCCCGGAGCCGCTGCGCGCCGCCGTGCGCGCCGCGTTCGCCGCGAGCATGGCGCTCGTGTGGGTCGCGATGGTCGGCTTCGCCGCCGTGGGGGCGCTCAGCATGCTCCTGCTGCGCGAGGTGCCGCTCTCTACGGGCATGGACGACACGTACGGGCTCGCGACGGACGCGGGTCGCTCGCCGAGCAGCGAGGGCGAGGGAGAGCACAAGGTGTAGTTCTACGTGTCCGTGCGCGCCTGCTTCCTTCTCTTGTCTTATGGGTAATGGATCGGTGATTGCTTTTGGTCCCTCCTAGTCCGATCTGCCGACTAGCATACGCTTACGACCTTGACGATTGCAATGGCGCTGGCGGCGTTCGCTTGTATCCTTTTTGTACTCTGTTTACACGCCGCCACTCAACACGACTACGAACACGATCCTCCACGACTCTCACGTAGTTGTAGCATTCACCTTCGGGTACCATACTCACGTATAATTATCTGCCACAGCATATGTACGCACCTCTCCTTTGGATGCGGACTTACCTATCGCGCTCTTAGGAAACATTTGCACTCTTGTCATATCCCAGTACACTGAAGACACGTCGCGGCGCATAAGCTATTTATTTTACATCAAACATCTCCCTTCAGCTTCAACATTCGTTATACTTGGCCTGCAGCGACGATTAGCGCCTTCGCAGCGTCCGATCGGACCGTGATCTGGCAACCAAACGGCTCCGGGCTCCTGCCGGCGCGCGGAAAGCATCGGTCAGCACAAGTCCGCCCGGCGATGCGCAGGCCCACTCACGAAAGCAAGTCGGGCGTGAACTTCGGCTCGAGCGGCACCGGGCGCCCGTCGCCGTCGACGGGCGGAGCCAGGTTGAAGACGTAGAGGAGGGACGCCATGACCGCGAAGAGCGTCGCCTCGGCGAAGTGCCGCCCGGGCAGACCCTGCAGAGCGACGCGCGTGAGCGGGAGACGAGACGAAGACACACACGGAGACGTCGACGCTCACCGCCGCCCGTAGCCAAAGGTGAAGGTGCGCGGGTCGAGCGCGTTCTTGTCGGGCCGTCCGTCCGCGTCGAGGAAGCGCTCTGGGGAGAACTGATCGGGGTTCGGGAAGAGCGTCGGGTCGCGCGCGAAGGCCCTGTGGATCAGGCACGGTCAGCAGAAGCACTTGGCCCGGGAGAAGGAGCAGCGGAGCAGGCATCACGCGAGCGACGGAATGCGGTCCACGAAGCCGAGGATGCGGTCGCCCTGGCGTCGGCGGCTCGCGCACGCCCACCGTCAATGTCTCTGCGTGTCCTCCGCTGATGCGGAAACAGATGTCGGTCGAAGCCTCAGACACGTACCAGGAGTTCGCCATCACGATCGCGCCCTTGGGGATGCGCCAGCCCCGGTACACGTCCTCCGCGGTTGCGGTGCGCGGGAGCGCGAGCGGGAGGATCGGGTGCCACCGTAGGCACTCTTTGAGCACCGCGTCGACGTACGGGAGCGCGCCGCGGTCTGAGACCGATGGCAGGCGGTCGGGGCCAACGATGGCATCGAGCTCTGCTTGGGCGCGAGCCTGCGCCTGGGGGTGCGTGGCCATGAGGAGGATGAAGACGCGGAGCGTCGTGAGCGTCTGCGGTGTATCCAGTAGGCATCAGCATTGGAATGAGGGGAAGAGACGGAGCAAACCGTTTCGGCACCACCTAAGAATCGAACCCCGTTAGTCAGCGATATGGGAACAGAGCTGTATTCAGTCGCACCCAGATACACTGCGCTGCAGACCATCTCTGCCAGCTCCTTGTCTTCCGGAGAGACGGCGCTTGGATCTTGTCCCTCGATCATTGCTGCCGCGATCGACAAGTCTCCGACTCCGCCTTGATTCTACGATGAGGAAGGGATGAGGAAGGGCGGCGAACGTGAAATCTCCATTCGCACCATAGCTTTCATCGCTGCATCGAATGGCTCTCTCTTGATAGCGTTGAAGCGCGCTTTCCAGGTTTTGGCGTCCCTCTTGAACTGGGCACCCGGAAACCAATCCGGTACATATTGCAGGAACGGCAGTGATTCCGCAAGATATTTTCCTGGCACAAATGCCTTGATGAATATCTCGTGGCCTTCTTCTAGGAGACCAAGATGCTCGTCGTCGTCGATGCCGTACGTTGCTTGCAAGATAATGAGACCGAGGGTACTAGGTTGTTGTCAGCTTCCCTGAAAGGAACGCCTCGCAGTGGAAGTAATACATACTGATGCATGTGCTCAGAGTAGCATGCAGGGTCGTCCATGATCTTTTTGAGCATCGTGTACGCCTGGTTCTCCAATAATTGATAGTATCGAGAGACCGTGGTAGGACTGATGAAGCGATGAGTCTCTCGGCGCTGTCGTCGCCAAGACTCGCTTTCGGTACCAAGAAGCGCCATCGTCCAGTCGAAACCGCACCTTTCATGTCAAAGGATAAGTGCTCATCCCGTCAGGAGCAACATAAACTCACAGCTTCGCCATGACGGACGTTGGTTTCCCCCAGTACTTAGCTGAACGCTTCTCAAGAAGTTCTGTCGCGGCCTCAAGGGAACCGAGCACGATCATGGACTGTCCTACCGCGTTAAGATGAACGACGTCCCCTGTTTTCGCGTTCCAAACGACGTGGGTCTTCACGACATTAGAGACAAGATCGACAACCGGCGCACCATATTTTTCAGAGAGCTGCCGGTACTCCAGTGCGGAGAAGGACTTCGGGATGTCGAAGACATTCCCCAGGATAGGAAGGGGAGGGGGTCCCGGCGGAGTCTTGAGGCGCGTGCCACGTAGGCGTCGGGACAGCGCCAAAAGCAGGATGGGGGCGAGTGCGATTGCGAGAACGAGCCCCAGATGAGACCCGCAGAATTCCATGAATGGATGATGGCCAACAGTTCCTTCTCTCAAAGGCTTCTGTCCGGTATTGATCTCGTTAAATCTGAAGAGAGTGGAGATGGAAGGGGGGAAAGGGGGGGGAAGCAAGTTAGTCGGCACGCAGGCGTGTTTTCACTGGGAGGCGATGTCGCTTACCCGATGTCAGACCACGATTTCGGGGGGTGGAGTATCGCTTGCTAGCTTGATATATATGCAATCGGACGCGCTCGCGAGGGCAAGGTTGCAACCCGAGATCTGTTAAGTTGCGCCACTTTCAACGACATCGGCGCGCTTGCTAACCGGCAAGGTCCTGTTAGTGCATCGCAGGACGAGAACCGCTCGGATGAGCTGACCAGATTCTAGTCAGCCTCGGCGTACGGAGAGCGAGGAGCGTCGCGTGCCCAAGGACTGCGGCTCGTGACCAGTATCAGCGCGAGCTTCATGCTGGATCTAGTTTCCGTCTGTCGCGTATGGTTCAATATCGCTGAATTCTACGTCGACATGACTGAACTTACAGCCAAAAGACGCCGTAGGTACTGTCACTGGAGCCGAAACACCGCGCAGACTTCTCATATCTAGCAGCGACAGGAGATAGATGCCCGTGTTGTAGAGCATCACTGGCACGTCATTTTCTGGGAGCTTTTCTGGGAGCCTTTTATCAGGCTTAATCGGATCCACGCGCAGTCAGAAAAGGCATTTAAATGAGCTTCTATGGGCAAAATAAAACCTTGCTTGTCTTTCTCTCGGCTTTAATGCGGCACTAGAAAGATGGTCGCCCCGGCGTGTGGTGACTGGTTGGCAGCAAGAGGTTGGACGACCATAAGCGCGCTCCCGCATGCCACGTGTGCCTCGGAAAAGTCCGGGCGCCCGACGAGACAATCATTCCGACCTCCGCTCGGTTTCTTCTCGCTGAACGTCGGGCCCACCATCTTACCACAGAAGGGCGCCAAAAAGGTGAGTTGATGTCGTCCGACCCTCGCGCACTTCCCAATATCACTCACGTAGCATGTCCGACCTTCAGATGCGGAATCCGCAACCCGCATTGACAAGACCACGGAGAACGCGATTAACAAGACATTGACAAAGACACTGATGCGCTCATATCGGGGATTTTTGCGTTGCCAATCCGGTGTGTGGTCAGGCAAAGTGGCGCACTGCTCAACGTTGACCACTCATCATTCAATAGTTACAGAAGCCGGCAGGCCTACCCGCAGGCCGCGACTCGTGAACTTGCTGTGTTTCAGATAGTCGCAAGAGTCGAAGATGGTGTACCGGAAAATTCTCGCATCCGTTTGCGTCGGGGGCACACTGTCGACCTGGCCACGTGTGGAGTCGACTGCTGCTCTACCGCTACCCAACCTATGTCGGGAAGAGCAAGTCCTACCAAGGTGCAGATAAAAGCCGGCAGGGAGGGGGCGCAATGTCCAACAATCTTCCATCCCCAGTCCCCATCCGAAATAACCCAACATGTCCGCTAATGCAAAACTTAACGCAAAGCTTCCGGTCGTCGTCATGAGTCTCAGTTCGTATCCAGATTGGACATTTTACCCATGCGTGGACCACGGGTTCCAGTATCGAAATAACAGAGCCCTGATCGACGAATTCGCCGCGAACGTAGGCATGGGTGACGGCAATTAGACTAAAGCTGTCCACGCCCGTCGTACTCCTGGTACTAGAGGTGACGGAGCGAAAATCGCTCACTATGCTGGAATAACTGTGCCCATCATCGCCGTGTAGAAGCAATGCTCTCTAGAATCCACCTCTGGTCACATGTTTCTCGCCGCCGTCTGGACCAACCTCCCCATTGTTGCAGAACGCACTGTGATCCGACAGTCAAACGGTTCCGGGTCCCTTGATAGTAAACATGATTTCAGTCACCACCACACCCCGGAGCCGTGGAGCACGCACGAGAGGAAGTTGGCCGCGAACTTCGGCTTGGGCACCACAGGTCGTCCGCTCTCATCGAGCGGTGGCTCGACGTTGAACGCGTGCAGGACCGACGCGATCGTCACAAATACCGCCGCTTCTCCCAGGTTGCGGCCGGGACATATCCTGGGAATCGTCAGAAGAGCCTCGGTACGCATGTTGCCGGTTCGAGGCACGTACCGACGCCCATATCCGAAAGCGAATGTTCGGGGGTCCATCACGTTCTTGTTGGGCTTTCCGTCAGCCGTGAAGTACCGCTCCGGGGAGAACCGCTCTGGGTCAGGGTAGTACTTCGGGTCGCGGGAGAACGCCCTGCACAAAGCACCGTCCGTGCGGTCTTCAGTTACTGCGCGCTCTGCAACCGCCGGAGCCGGAGCCATACGCACCACGAGTGGGCGAGCACAGTCGTCCCAGCAGGGATGTGATACCCCCGATACTCGTCGTCCTCGGCCGATGTTCGCGGAAGCGCGAGGGGCAGGATCGGGTGCCACCGCAGACACTCCTTGAGAACGGCGTCGACGTACGGCAGCGCCGCGCGGTCCGCGAGCGTCGGGAGGCGGTCGGGCCCCATGACCGCGTCGACCTCCTCTTGCGCGCGCTTCTGCACCGCCGGGTACGTGGCCATTGCGAGGAAGAACATCCGAATCGTCGCCAGCATCTGCGAAGGGAATTGCACCGGCGGGCGCCGCAAGGTCAGCACGAGCACACAGCATGCAGCAAGGTCATGCGAGACGCACTGTTTCGGCTCCCGCTGTGTGCGGCACAATGAGATCAAGCATCCGTCAACACGCCGGAGAGACGGATGGCAGACGCGGGAAATGTGCGCACCGAGATAGACCGTGCCCGCGACGTTCTGTGCGAGCACCTCGTCGTCCGGGGAGATACACCCGTGTTCGTCTTGCGCGGACCTGACCATGACTCCTGCGACAGACGCCGCCGCCGCTTCATCTCCGCGATGCTGTGACGGCATCTGAGCGAACTGCGCACGAGCGAAGTGTGGGGATGATGCTGACCATGTGCTCCATCGCCGCAGCGAACGGCCGCTCCCGCACGGCTCCGTACGTCGCGCGCCACTCGGCCGCCTCGCACCTGAATGTCGCGCCCGGAAACCACGCGGGGATGTGCTTGAGCACCGGGAAGGTCTCGACGAGATACTTGCCGGGGACGAAGGCCTTCTGGAAAATGTCGTTCCCCTCCTGCACGAGCTTCAGGTAATCGTCGTCGCGTGTCTTCACCTTGATGCCGTATGAGAGCTCCATGATCACCTTCCCGAGGGCTCTGCCGGATCTCCGTCGTACACGCACGAACATCAGGCGGGAGAGAACTCACAGGTGCGCATCTTCGCTGTAGCGGCTAGGGTTCTTCAGCAGGGAAACAAGGTAGGTTGCGGCATGCTTTTCCAGTAAGCGTCCGTGCTGAGCGATAGCAGCGGGCTGTCCAGTGAAGCGGTGGAGCTCACGGCGCTGCTTGTGCCAGTACTCGTTGTAGTTGATCAGCGCCAGGTTCCACCCCATCTCCATACTTCCATCCAGAATGAGCGTCGTTGATCGTTCCTCGAGCACGAACGAACTCACAGATCCGCCATGGCTGACCCTGGTTTATTGGAATAGTTCGTAGCCCGCTTTTCCAACAACTCGTTCGCGGCTTCCATGGACCCCAGGAGTATCATTGAATTTCCCATGGCGTTGAGATATACAATATCGCCTACATTTCCGGATCAATGCGTCTTCGCAATCGACGGACAAGGCACGCACCATATTTCTGAGAGAGAGCGTGGTATTCGGCGGAAGACATGGTCTTGGGTATGTCGAGCATGTTGCCGATCAGCGGTAACGGCTTGGGACCAGGAGGGAGAGGAAGGCGAGAGTGGGGAGGACGGCTCTTGAAGTAGATGATGAAGATGAGGACGATGCATGCCAGAAGCGCATACGCCTGGGCGGGAGAGACAGTGTGTAAGACCTGGAGCAACGACGGCATCTATGGGGTAGAAGAGTGGTAATTCGAGATTGGAGTCGAGGCGGATGGCGAGGGAGTACTGTTCAATCTCGGAAGAGACATACCTGCAGCTTTATACAAGCTTTGTATGCCTGGACACCCCCTCGCCGTGTACGAAGTGCCGAGTCCTACACTTTGACTTGGCCCGTGCAAGCGACAGCCAGTCGGTACCGAGCCACCAGTCGGTAAGTACGACCACGTACGTCATCGGCCCGCGTCGTTTCGAACTCAGGGACGAGGAGTCCTTGCGACG
This sequence comes from Epithele typhae, assembly GCF_022376455.1. Lineage (NCBI taxonomy): Eukaryota > Fungi > Basidiomycota > Agaricomycetes > Polyporales > Epitheliaceae > Epithele > Epithele typhae. The sequence continues at coordinate 893 of NW_025954870.1, read as the reverse complement.
ATTGCTGCGCGAATTTGTAATGATGCTGACGCGAACTCCTGCCACTGCAGTCAAGCCACAGTCACTTTTGAAGCTCGTGAGCCCCCGAGCGTCGAGTCCGGATAAGTACTGCCAGCAAGATGAGCGCTCGATATGTGAAGAGCGTGTCGTACCATTGATAGTCGCCTGAACTTATATATCATGAGAGAGACGTGATGGTTGTGAATGGGACACGAACATACGACAGCTGTGAAAAATCAGACCTCAGCCTCGGTTTCTGTTTTATTTCTGTTTCCACTTAGGGCAATTTCTTGAAGATTCCGAAAAGAGAGATTTACGGCATGTGTGAAATCCTGGTGCGAGATGGATGAGGACCAGGGACGGGTGACTTAGGCCAGAGGAGCGGCAGTTAAACGACAAGTCGCCGCGAAGACGACATCGTCGAAGTTACCGGGGTCCTGATTGCACGTGGCTCACGCGGGCCCTCTGGGCGTCTGTTTCAACCTTTCTTCCGGCCCGGCTTCTCCCGGCACCGTCATGAGATGCTCGGAATCTAAGCAACTTTCGCCATCTCTCTCTCTTCACCGTAGGTGCCTCCATGCGCGACGTCGACGGCGAGCCGCGAGCCGCATCCCGACAGCATGCGTCGGAGGGACCCAGTCGCCGACGCCTACGACGTTGCACGCGTCCTTGTCGGTATCGAATGGTAGACAGCACTATTGAGTCTCCCACAACTCCGGCCTGTACCGGCGCAAGGGTTCTTTCTCGTGCGGGCTCGCGCCGAGCCCTTTACAGGATGGCATTCTGGCTTTCAATAGAAGTGGTATATCTTCTGTTTTCAATGAAGGTTGTCGCCGACTTGACTAATCAGGTGTCCGCTAGGCCGGCTTCGAAATACAGAATCTGAACCTCCG
>NW_025954869.1:0-8657 GCF_022376455.1 Epithele typhae | reverse complement strand
TTCAGCAAGAGGCGGCAGGAGCTGGAAAATTTACGCAAGCTCGTGAGTAACACATGGCCTGGGTGTTTCGAAGTACCGTTTATATCAAAAATGGACAGTCCACACACAGCGAGAGCTTACTAGCTGACAGCTCCGACTTTCATTCGGAGAACAAGGCGCTGAAGCAGGAGATCTCACGCCTGCGAGAACGTCTCGTTCAAACTCAGGATACGCATCCAAGGACAGAAACCGCACGTCACGTCATACCAATGTACAGCCGCTTTATACGAACAGCTGACTCTCGTACAGAGCATCTCTTCCTTGCGGGACGATGCCAAGCAGGCCGAGCAAGAGTTGCTACGACTTCGGTCTGTACAAGTGAGCTGTCACCACAACTCACTGTAGCAAGGCTCTAACAGACTGGCAGGGCGACGCGGTACAGAAAGTGCAAGATAAAATTCAGCTATACAGTCAAAAACTTGTCGCCATAGAATCCGAAAACGCGACAACATCCGAGGTAAGAATTCAAAGAAGTGCATCTAGATGGTACGTTAAAACAAACCTGGGGTAAATCAGGAAGTTGCGCAGTTGGTCAATGCGGTGTCCAAAGGAGAAGAGAAGATGATCGAGAATCAGCGGCTGAAAGAGCGCTTCGAATCCGAAAAGGCATGTCTATCCATGCTGAACGAGTCTTACAATGGACCTCGACTGAGTACTCCATGACTAGCCGTTTGATCTACAGGGTTTCTATGAGCGATGCAGTGGAAATGGACGTACGCCAGAGTATACGGAGACGTTAAGTAGGCTGGACGTGCATCTGATGTCCAATGTACGTTGGTTGTATCACCACCCCTTTGTCGGGCATCACTGACGACTTACATCCCCGATTGTAGAAGATCCGCAAGAAAATAAGGCAGGTTTCACGAACCACAACATCCCGTCGCAGTGACTGACCATGAAAACCAGTGAGGGACGAAATGTCGTGTACTTCAGAGACACCCACAGTGTACAGTGGTTTGGCAAGAACCACGATCTGGGGCTATCGCTTCACCCCACCTGGCAATGCTTCCCACCGAAGAAGGGCGGTTCGCCTGTCTGGAAGCAAACGCAACTCTTCCCCAACCACTCACATCTCCAAGAAGTAGACATTTTCCAAGGGCTCGAAGGCGGGTGGACTTGTCTCGGGACGTACAAATGCCACAAGTCCCTTCTTCCTGTGGCCGAAATTTCCGAGTTTGGCAAGGGGAAGATTGTGAGAATGACAAACTCTTGAAGTGACCAGGATCCTTGATCTGACACTTTGCAGAGCCCCACACAAGCTGCCAAAGATACTACAGTCGGTAAAGACCTCCACGCTCCTGCCATCATCGCCTTTGTTGCCGGTCTCTACGCGACTGGGGCGATTACCTACAACGTATTTGCCATTGAAAAAGTTGCGCCGAACAACAAGTGGTACGATATTCTTGAAGTCAGAAATGAGGAAGTGGGCGGCGTTGCAACTGAGGACAGCGACGAAGCTGGTGGCTCTCAGTCCGATGGCTCTGATGGAGACGACGAGCCGTCGGACCACACCAGTAGTACGGACGAAGATGAAGGAGTTGAGAGCTCGGCTGACGAAACTGCTAGCACAGCTACGGAGTACTAATGATACTTTTGGTTATCCTGTGTGGTGTAGACGTGGTTGCCCACCAATTGATACTAATCGTGCACAAAGGCTCGTGTAAACAGCGTTATAAGTTGAAGTTCTAGGGATCACCACGGGTGCGGGTGAGTGGGTAAGGGTACGTCGGGTGCCGTGCCGGTCATGCTTTTCCAACCCGCGCACCCGCATGGTGGACTGTCGGGTACCCGTGGAGACCCGTGGACGTGGCCACCCTCACCAAAGTGCAGTACGAGTCTCTACCCGCGCTGCTCCCGACGCGCACGACGGAGGTGCACATCGCGCTCGCGCTCAACTGGCTGACGGTCACCCCGTTTGTGATGCTCGCGCTCGTGTGAGCGGCGCTGCTCGACCTCCTGACGTGCCGCACGGGCGTGATGATAGTCAGCTTCGCGCGGTGCATCGCGATGGAATGCGCTCGCGAGGAGCAATGGCGAGTACTGCGCAATCCGTCATCGTCGGCAGCGCGCTGCGGGTCGACCTCTACGCGCCACTCGCGCTCCTGTTCGTGAACTTGCTGGGCAGAGGTGGAGGCGTCGAGTAAATGGTCATGGCTGACGGCGCCCGTGCTCCAGTACCTCGGCATTCCAATCTATCCTGGGATCGTGACGCGCTTCCTGCCGTGGTTCTCGCCGCTCGCGACCCTGCTGTACACGACCATCGTCATGTTCGCGTACCAATTTCATCACATCGTGCACAACCTCGGTCCCGTCTTCCACGCTGTCCCCCTCGTCCTCTACTTCACCTTTGTGTGGCCCGTCGTGTCGCGCGCAATCAACTCCTGGTGCCATCTGCAAGCAATGCGTCAGCTCTGACGCGTCTCAAATAGCTCCAGAGCGAAACATAGGTGCCGGGGACTTCGTCGGCACGTCCAGCCCCTCGACGCCCGAGAGCATGTCAGGCGAAACGGGGCCTGTGTTCCAGATCGCGGACAAGGTGTCCGCGACTGTGCAGTTGTCGCCCAACAGCCAGTCGTGCTTCGACAGCACGCTCTCGAGCACGCCGAACACCTGGATAACCGTGTCTCTGCTGAACGGCCTTGAGTTTTTGCTGTCCAATGAACATCTGTGAACCATACTAATAGGAAAAAAATAGAGGGCACATACCTGGAGGTGCTACTTGATTCATGGCTCACGCTCGACACCTCTGCCTGCTCCGTTGGAGTACCCACAACATGTACACGGGCGTCCTCTACGTCGCGTTCGCCGGGTCGGAATCGTGGGCGGCAATCGGACGACGCGTGGACCCCGAGATTACGCAGGATTACCCCCAACGTGCCCGCGGACGTGCCTTGAACAGAGCACAGCACGGGCGCGCGGTACATAGTTGCGTGACCCGCCGACCTTGTACATGTACCATTCTGTGCCGGGAGCGCACCTGTGCATACATTGTCAGGTACGCCATGCGAGAAGGTAGCTGCAAGGCGGCAGACCCACCACTGGGGTTGAGCGCGACAAAGGGCGAGGCAGGGTGAGGTGCGCTGCGCACGAGAGATGCACAGGCCGACCGCGGAGGACGACATGTTGCACGAGCGTGGGTCAGAGTCCTGGTCCGGCGCCGCGCCCGCTGTCCGTGGACAGCCGACTTGCGCGATGTGCTCTTTCATAGCGCGCGGTGGGGCGAGGACACAGGGAAGGCGAAAGACGTACCGGACTCCGTTGTAAAGTGACGCTCTTCAACTCCCAGTGTCCGAACACTGGAGTACGCACCAACAGAGAAGAAGCACGGGCCGCCTGAAGGCTCATGCTGGAGCCAGGCAACGCGCGCAGCATCGTTGAGGAAGCATGTTCGTGCCGAAAGAAGAGAGTTGGCGGCGAGCGTGGACTCCGCTGTCCAGCTCGCCCGCAGACTGCAGTAGTACTTGGTCTCACAGCGGGTCAACTCAAAATGACCCAAGTGTCAACCTGCAGTGGCGATCCCGTCAGAACCGTGCACACTCGAGCGTCGGGACAAATTCGGAGATTGTAAACAATTCAAGCAAACTCGTTTCGGAGCTCGAATATTCTTTATCGGTGCTCAGCTGAGTAACAAGCGCTTACTCCCAACTGTTGAACCCGCACCTACCCAACGGACGTCTCGATAAGCAATCCCTCTCGCCCATCGACTTTCGTGACAGTGGAAATGCAACACGGAGAGCCGAGCACGGCGAATCAGCCATCTGGCGAACGCAATCTCGAGCTAGTAAAATATCTATGTGACGAACTTCATCGCGTTCTTGACGAAACGAACCGCCTCACGCAGCGACAACCTGTCAAACAAGAGGTAGTGATCTTCTCTCTGAGGACCGTCAGGATTTATTAGGCTAATTTGTGCCACACTGGTACCATAGGTAGCTGAAGACGACGTTGTGCTCGACCAGTCGGATTCTCAGGCACTCCGAACAGAGAATGCGCGACTCAATTCAGAGCTCGAAGCTCTCAAGGCTCAACTACACGAAGTTGGCGTGCAGACTGCCGCAGCCGCCGTTAAATGCACCCAGGTACATAATTGTCAGTAGCCTCGCCCCGTTTTTCGTGTCAACACACCTATATTGTAGGAGGAGCAGCGACTTCGAGCACGTCTGCAAAGCATCAAAGACGAAACTGAGCGCGTGACATCTGAGCATGTAAGCGTTGTTGCTAGTGTACCATGCAGGTGGCTCTTGAACATCTTCGTGCGCTCAGGACGCAGAACTTGCACGCCTGACAGAACAATTGAACATCGCTCGCACCCAATGCAAGGAAGCAAAGTCTGTCAGATCTGTACTCATAGAGGTAAAAAGGGTCACATCATAGTCTTGGATCATCAGCAAGCTTATGGCGTGGTTTTTGCATTGACATAGACTGAGGCAGGCAATCAGGAGACGTTAGACCGAATGATGGTGCAAATCAGTGAACAGGAAGAGGAACTCGCGATGATTTCATCCACGCTGGTACGTCCTTAAAAAACGAAGAAGTATCGACCTCTGAACTTGTAGCATCATTCTCGTTCGTACAGCACGAACATCCGGCCCCGTTTGAATGGCAAAGTTTCATGAAGCAAGCTGCGTTGGGCGAGAGACGTGCAAACGCAAACGGGGCGTTCTACCAAGCAAATAAAGGCTCTCAAACCTTACCTCCTGTGAGTACGTGCGGCCAAACCCTCTTGGAGCACTTCAATGAACGTTATTTGCGACATACTCAGGCTCTAATCAATTTGTGGCAAGTCTCAATTGGTAATTAGTGCCCTCTGTTGCTCAGCTCATCGCGCCCCGCAGCCAGTTCAAGAGTTACATGCTCGTCGACCCTCGTTGCTCGCGCTGGGCAATGAAGTCCAAGAAAGTGGTGGCCAATGAGCAACGTTGCCTAATTTTCGGACCTACCTACTCCCACAGTCCCCGCGCACAGCCATCCACTGCGTGGACTCGCTGTCCAATTCCCTCAGCCGATAGAGTCTACGAGCTTTTCCACATGGAGAACAACCGCCGATGGGAGTACATTGGGACCTACAAGCCGGTACATTGGATTACCGGACCGCTCGAGCAGTTTCAGACCACCTGCCAACTCCGCATCTCTAATGTACGTAGAGTAACACCCTCCCAAGAAGTCCGAACGGCTGACCCTTAAGCTTTCTGGACAGGTTCGCCATCCGCTGATAGAGCAAACATTGATATCTAACGAGATGACGCCGCCAATCTTTGCAACAATGGTAAAAGCAATGTACCATCATGGCACACTTCAGGTTGTATGCACTGGTTGGGAGCGCATTGGGTACAACGACGGGCTAGCGGGGGTGTTACAACATGCACTCAGAAGCAGCAAGTCCAAAGTAAGTAGATGTCGTTTTTGCCGATGTACACATGCTGATGTTCAGGACCGACAACATAGCAACCAAAGAAGCAAAAGCGTGGTGCCGAGAACCAAGGTTCAGGATCCTCGAAGAAAAGCACAAGTCTCGTAAATGAGCATCAAATAACCAAACTTCTAGTTGCGTGTTCAGACGAACGTGATTCCCAGATTATACAGCACTGCTACATTATAATACTACATAGAGTAGACCTGCAAATACTTGTCCGCCGTGATGGAGCAACCTCAGATGGAGATCACACTGTCATGTGGTCGTAAATAGTCGTGAATAATCTAGTTCAGAGACCTCTCTGCCAAGCGTCGCTCGGCTTTGATGTCTTCCTTGACCTCGCTCACGCTCGCCAAACCGGGCAGCGCGACCTTCCATGTGCCCTTTTCCATGACGACTCTGCGAATCTAGAAGAAGTCAGATCAGCACAGGACGCCGAACACGAGACATGGACAGAGCGAACGCACCTGATTTTGGATGAGCTCGTGGATTTTGGGAACATCCTCCAGTTTCGCGCGGCTCCCCATGAGCGAGGATGTTTTAATGTCAAGCGTGAAATCAGAGCGTGGAACAGGAAGGGCAAATGTGAGAGTGGGGTGAGGAGCGGTGGGGTTCGGCGGCGTCATACGAACCTAGGGTCATACCGGAATCGTGAGAATAGACGGAACGTCATATATGATGAACACTCACCGAAGCAGAAAAGAGCGACAGGGAGATAGAGAGTGAAACGGGTAGGCGAGCGAATGACGGGAATGGATAGTTGAATAGCACAGACGTGGAGATGGATATTGAGACATTATCGACATAGTTCATGTCGTAGTCAATATGCTGTAGTATGCGTCATATCAGGAACCGCTTCGCTGACATCTGAAGCTTAGCACTCACTGTTTCTGCACCTGGGGAGGAGTCGCGACGGATGCGTGCGTGCGAGAATCGCGGCGCAGACGAGCCCATATCTACCGAATGCACTTTTACAACGTCCTGGAAACCCTGGTGAGGTAGATGCATGTGCAACACGCGTCATGGACGTACGAGAAGACCGGTGGGGCGCATCTTGTTCACAAACTCCTCCACGCGCTGGCGAGCGATCTCGTTTCCTTCCGTGCCTGCGAGACCGTTCCGCAGCTTGATGCGGTACGAGTCCACAACCTTCGGACGATACTTGAGGAGTCGCATCAACTCAGGGCCATGGTAACATACCTGCTGCAGGAGAACGTTCAGCCACTCTGAGCTTTCCGCACCTCCCTCCCGCTTCGCCTTTTCGAATGGGTCAAAGTCCAGGCGTGGCGCTACCAGCCCGTCATCATCGCTGTCTAGCTCGACTCTCGGAGGGTATGCGGCCTTCCGGTACGGCTTCTCGGTATCGGTATCGAAGAAGAGGTATTTGAGGATCAGAAAGAGCAGGAAAAGGATCGAGAGCTGTCCAAGGATGAGCCCTTGCGTGAACGTTGGCTGGAGGGAAAAGATGTACGCCGACGCCATGGCGGGGGCAGCGAGCGGGGGCGGGGAGTGGACAGAGGGAGGAGGAAGCCGGCGTCGCTGCCGCCGAGCCGCGACCGCGAGAGCGACGACGCCGTTCCTGTCGTCATCATTCACGTGCGACGCGTTTTGTCGCGTCGCGCGCGTACGCCTCCAAGTCCTCCTCTTCCTCAGTCCCTTCACGTCGGCACGGCGATGGACTCCCTCGCCGCATTTGTCTCGTGGCCCACCGCGCCGCTCACCAACCGCCTCGTGCTCGACGCCCTCGCAAGCCTCCCGCAACCACCGAAGGTCGTCGGCTCTCTGCCGGATCACGCTGCCGCACCCCGCCTCCTCCAGTGGGCGACCTACGATGCACTCGATCACGATCTCACCTTCTCCCACGAACCCGGATTGAAAGTCTTGTCGTCCTCCTATGTCATCCGAAAAGCCCTCATTCGCAAGCACTTCCTCTCGAGATGCATCCACAACTATCTCACGAAGCATCCTACATCGGCTCTGAACAGAGGCGTGCCCCGGACCTGGGAGCTCGAGCTCAGCTTCGCGGACGAGCTTGACGAGCTGTGGAGCGACGACCTCTACGATTTGGCCAACGAGATCGAGAAGAATGACCCTGCGCAATGGTGGATTTTGAAGCCCGGCATGGCAGATCGCGGCATGGGACTTCGACTGTTCCACAGCAAAGAGGACCTAGAGGCGATCTTCCAGGAGTTTGAACAGGACGAGTCGGATGCGGAGGGTGAGACGGCGGACGTTCCTGATACTGCGGTTGCAACCTCCCAGCTTCGTCATTTTGTGATACAGGTGAGTTATTGCCCTGTTTCTCCTGAAGCAATTGTTCTGATCCGCGCTCAGGAATACCTGGCCAAGCCACTGCTGCTCGATCCTTCCGAGGTGCCTCTGATGACTCTCCCAAGCCTGCTGTCGGAAGTCTACATGGACACAAAGTCAGCTGAATCCTCGCCTCTGGTCTGCATCTCGTTATTCAAGCCTTGCCTAGTTTCATCTCCGGGTCTACTGCATAGCTTCTGGGGCGATCAAGGTCTACATGTACGATCGAATCCTCGCCTTGTTTTCTGCCGTTCCCTACGTGGCCCTTCAAAGCAGGAGTCTGAAGGCGGCATGGACCTCTCTGCACATCTCACCAACACCGCTCTACAGAAGGAGCGTGGGGAAGCTGGAGTGCGTCTCCTGGACGAATTGGTTGGATGCCATGTTCTCTCTGCGCCGCAACAGCCTCGCAAGAGGCACGCGATGGGAAAGATGATGGATCCATCCGAGAGACACAACCCAAGGCTGCAGGTCTCTGGGCCTCCAGTCTTCTCTCAAGATGATGTCGCTGATCTCAAAGCCCAAATAAGCGATTTGCTCGCGGAGACATTCAAAGCCGCCGTAGAGATGAGCGTCCACTTCCAGGTATGTGATGACGCTGAGCGTCGGAGGGAAGTAGTTGACTTATCTCCCCTCAGCCGCTTCCCAACGCATTTGAGCTGTACGGCATCGACTTCGTAGTCACTCATTCTCCTGAAGGTCCCCGGCATTTGCGCGCCAATATCCTAGAGGTCAACTCGGAACCAGCCATAGAGCTCACAGGCCCTCGGCTCACTTGGATTCTGGAGGACCTCTTCAAATCCATTTCCAAGACCTGTGTGGAGCCCTTTTTCAGCACGGATGGATCACTGGCTAGCGAGGTGAAGTCCTTGAGGGTTGGGGAGACGAGATGTAA
>NW_025954868.1:0-8659 GCF_022376455.1 Epithele typhae | reverse complement strand
CTTGGGGAGAGGTGCGACGGGCTCGGCGGGGCCAACGTACGGACCGAGGAGGTCGTCGAACTTCTCGCGCGTGATGGTGACGGCCTGTTTGCTGATGACGGGGCGCTGACCGGTGTGGAGCTGCTTGGGCGCGGTGCCGTTGAGGAGACCGAGTTGCGCGTCGGACCAGACGGGGACGACGGGCTCAGGGTTCGCCATACCGACGTTGGCACGGCCGCCCTCCTTGCGCCAGTCCGAGGTGCGCTTGATACCGAGCTCGGTGAAGACGCTGTCGACAGCGGAAGCGAGGCGAGTGATCTGCTCCTGGTTGTGGCCGGGGGTAACGGTAAAGCGCAGACGCTCCTCGCCGCGGGCGACGGTGGGGTAGTTGATGGCCTGGACGTAGACGTTGTGCTTCTCGAGGAGCGTGTCCGACGCCAGACGCGCGAGAGCGGGGTCCCCGATGAGTACTGGAACGATGTGCGAGGGGCCGGGAACGACGGGGATGTCGAGCTTCTCAAAGCGGGACTTAAGGTCGCGGACGTTGATCTGCTTGAGCTGGCGGTCGCCGTTGTACTCCTTTTGGTACGAGATACTGGCGCGAGCACCCGCCATGTTCGATGGTGGCAGCGACGTGGTGAAGATGAAACCGGAAGCGTACGACCTAATCATGTCGACGAAGTCGTTAGAGCCGGCAATATAACCACCAACCGCGCCATAAGCCTTGCCGAGCGTGCCTGCAAGGATGGTCAGCAGGGTAAACACGGGATTGAAAACAGACTTACCAGTGATGATGTCCACACGGTCCATGACGGTGCCTGGAATAGGGTCGGGGCTCTGACCCGCGCGTTTGTGCGCCTCGTAATCAAGGTGCTCGGCGACACCAGCGCCGCGAGGTCCGTAGAGACCGACAGCGTGGACCTCGTCGAGGAAGGTGAGGGCGCCGTACCGCTCCGCGAGGTCACAAATCTCCTTGATGGGACCGACGCTGCCGCACATGGAGTAGACGCTCTCGAAAGCGATGACCTTTGGCGTCTCCTTGGGGTACTGAGCGAGCTTCATCTCCAGGTCCTCCAAGTCGTTGTGCTTGAAGATGACACGCTTCGCGCCCGAGTGACGCATGCCCTGGATCATGGACGCGTGGTTCATGACATCAGAGAAGTAGATCATGCCGGGGAGCTTCTGGCCCAAGGTCGCGAGCGTAGCATCGTTCGCGACGTAGCAGGACGAGAAGACGAGCGCGGCGGGCTTGCGATGGAGGGAGGCGACTTCGGCCTCGAGCGCGAGGTGCATGCCCGTGTTGCCGGCGATGTTACGAGTACCGCCCGCACCATGTCCGTAAGTATCGAGGGTGCGGCTGCGGACCGGAGGAAAAAGAAGCACAAACGCCTATCAGTGGGCCTGCATTGGGTTGAGAAGCAAGCGGCAGTGACGTACTGCATCGTCTCGAGCACGACCGGGTTGTTGCCCATTCCGAGGTAGTCGTTCGCGCACCAAACCTCGACCTCGTCCTTCGGGTCTCCGGTGTGGGCGATCGGGAACTTGCCGGCCATGCGGTTGATGTTGTTGAAGTAGCGGTACGACGCGTCCTGGTGCTTTTTCTCGAGCTCCGTGGCGTAGAACTGCTCGTAGTCGAAGCCACTGGGGGTCTTCGCCTTCGCCTCGGACGTCGAGGGCGCACTGGCGTTGGCGTGGAAGGGGCACCCGGCCGGCGCGGCTGTCGCGGGCTTCGCGGCGGAGGCAGCAGGGCAGTTGGGGGCCTTACCCTTCTTCGCCTGCGCGAGTTCCTCGGCCATGCGCGCAGCGGCCATAGCCTTGGACGCGTGCGGGCACTTGGCAGCGTCAGCCGCAGAGGGCATGACGTTGTGGTGCTCGGGAATCTGGTTGAACTCGGCAGAGCCAGCGAGGCTCGCGTACCCGGCGATCATCTGCGTCGAACGCGAGGTGAGGGCCTGGCCCATGACGGGGCATTGCGTTGCCTTCTCGGTGAGCTTGGAGAGGGATGGGTAGCGGGGCGAGGCGGCGGTGTAGAGAGTGCGGATGGTGGAGGACTTGGTGCGGCCAAGGTAGGGGCAGGCCGCCTTGAAGCGGGTGATGCTGGAGAGCTTGTCCATGAGAGCAAGCGGCCGGACGGAGAGGGAGACGGTGGAGGAAGAGGTGCAGACCAGCGGTTTGCGGGCTGCCTCTTATGGGAATCACTCGGTCGCAGGGTGGGCCGAGTAATTGCCAGCGCATGATTGGCCCCCGGTCGGAGGCTGCCTGGCCCCTGGGCTGGCCCGGGGGGCTCGCGCGGTGCGGCGGCCTCTTCGCCGGCTATGCACGGACTCCGGCGCACGCAGCAGTAAGCTCCCATGACAGACTTGGTCCCACTCTCGCATTAGTCTACTCCTCATTCAGTACATGCAGCACGCTTTCCACCACCTCCATTGCATGCCCAACTTCTCCCGCCCCGATGTTCAGGCTCGGCACCAGCCTCACCGCATCCGCTCCCGCCGTCAGCAGCAACACCCCCCGCTCCCGGGCCATCTCCACCACACGCCCGGGATGGCTAGCGTTCTTGAACCCCAGGCCGAGAATTAGCCCCCGCCCCCGAACTTTGTTCTCCAGGATGTTCGGGAACCAGTGCGTCAGCAGGCCAAGGCGCTCCTGCAGGTACCCCCCGGTGTCCCGGACGTTCGCCACAAACGCCTTGTCCGACAGGCGCGAGAGGACGTGGAAGCCCAAAGCACAGGCCAGTGGCGAGCCGCCGAACGTCGTTCCGTGCGTGCCTGTACAAACGTCCCACCATCGTGTATCAGCCTCGGACATGCGATGCATTCTGTGTGAATCTACTCACCCGCGGTCATCACCTCCGCCACACTATCCCTCATGAGTACGGCACCAATTGGGTAGCCATTGGCCAGTGGCTTAGCTGTGGTCACCATGTCCGGTTGGGCGTCGGCGGGAAATGTGGAGTGTGCCCAGATGTAGCCAGTCCGATAAAGTCCGCACTGTCAACGATCCGTTTCAGTCCATCAGTACTCTGTCTCTCACACAGCCGCGACGAGAACGCAACTGCACACACGCAAGCCGCTATTTCCGCCCGGACCGAAGTGTGATAAACCGGAACGTGACTCACCTGGATCTCATCATAAATCAATACCGCGCCGACCTCGTCGCATCGTTTACGCAGTGCGCAAAGCCATTCCACGTCGGCCGCGTTAATCCCGCCTTCGCCCTGGATCGGCTCGACGATGACTGCACACGTCTTGTCGTCAACGAGCGTCTTCAGTGCCTCCTGCTCGTTCAGTCGGCCGACTTTGACTCCCGGGATCAACGGCATGAACGGCTTCTGGTACTTCGGGTTCGACGTGACGCTGAGCGCACCCATGGATCGCCCATGGAACGACCGTTCGAAGCAGACGATCTCGTGCTTGTCGCACGAAGCGTCGTCCCACGACATGCCCGTCTTCTCCGCCCAGCGTGCCTTCCCAACTTTACGTGCTATCTTGAGTGCACCCTCGTTGGCCTCCGTGCCCGTGTTCGCGAAGAACACCTTCGCGCCACTCGAGCCGTTAGACCAGGATTGGGAGCTCCCGGGCGTCCACCCAAGACCACCTTCGGCTTGGGTCAGCGTGATGAGGAGTTCCGCGAGCTTGCTGGCGTGCTCGTTGTGGTAGACGTTGCTCGTATGCAGAAGATTTGACGCCGCGGTTCTCATGGTCTAAACATGAATAGCGTCAGAACTATGGCCAATCCTAAGCGTGGCATTACGGAGCATAGAATAAAATAGGCCCTGGAAACAGCACCTCAGGGGTCGTCGCAAGCCGAACGTTCGCTCCCGTGGCTATGAGAATGTGACTGCGCCCGCTCGGGCTCGGTACAACCTGTGGCAACAAAAATAGCCTTTACGGTGAACGTGTACACGGCTACGCATCACGATGAAGCAACAAGGCCCCAACCCGCTGCGTCGGCAATATGACTTCAGTCGATCAGATAGTCCGCAGTCGGCAGCTCTGCGTGCTATTTCCTGCCATTGCGCATCACGAATAGCACAACCTCGAAGACCAGCGGTTCCGACACTGTGCCGCCCCCGACCCCAGCCGCACCGTCTTTCCGCGCAGAAGCAGAGAGGCACTCACCTCGATCACACCCTCGTCCGCATGACCAAGCGCGTTCACAGCGATTCCGGCGCTGAAGTCGAGGTATTCGCGCCCCTCCACGTCCCACACGTAGGAGCCCTTTCCACGCTGGAGCACGATGGGCGGCCGGGCGTACACGGGCAGAATGTACGCGTCGGAGCGGTCGAGGAGCGCCTGAACCTTGGGAGTGACGGACGACGCGTTTTCGGGGTGCGAGACCGCTGTATACCGCGTCGAAGGTGCAGTAGGAAGCGACAGACCGGAACTGGAGTTGCTCTACGAAGGGGTGAGGCGACTGGGGGGTCGTGTATGCGAAGCAGACCCGGCATACCTGCGTGGCCAAACAGCGTGCTCCGAGCGTGTTTTTCAGAGGTCGGACCAATGTCCGAAACGCGTTGCGGGTGACTGCTCGCATTATGGTGTAAGTACTTTTCGCCGTGCCACGTCAGCCAAGAAGCCAGCCAAGAAGTGAGCGTCGAGGTGGAAGAAGGCGGAGTGGGCGTTCCGATCTCGCGTCGCGAGTCATGGCTGAAAGAAATAATGCGGGGATCGGCGTCAATTGGCGTCCCTGCAATGAGCCAGTCACGAGTCGATCGCATATCTAATCTGCAACGACAGTGCTTGCCCTAATTGTACTGCCTGGGGGAGACCACCCTTGCTCGTCCAACGGAACAGGTCGGTGAATGCTATTCAGAAGTATTTGGCCAGGTCGCTCGACATACAGCGTGGCTGTTGCGAGGAGATAATTAACACACGACCACGGTCAAACTTTGGTCGAAACGACTATGTAACCATACTCATCGGCATACAATGCGCTCACAACAAGGTGCGTATTCATAGACCATCAGCAGTCAGACACGAACCCTACGTAATGTACACAGTAAAGAGCATAGTAGAGAGTTTTCCGGAACCTACAACCAATGCCCCTTCAGTCCCGGTCCGACGCCGAACTGACAGACATGGAAGAATCGCTCGACGCCGAGCGACTGCGACGCTTCGCCCCACGAGGCGGAGAGCGGGTGCGAGAGCGAGAGCGGGATGACTCCTGACCAGGAGAGCGATCACGCCGCACTGGGGACATCGACCTTGACATCGACCGCGGCCGACCCCTTCCACCCCGTGCAATCGGGGACCGGGGCGCATGAGGAGGCGGAGACCGCACCAAGCCACGCTCGCCTCGCGAGGGTGGTTCGACGGATCCAGAGCGTTTGTGTCGAGGTGGTGGCGACGGCGAACGCGACTCGAACCGACGCCGCACGCGGGCGGGAGGCGAGGACGGCGAGCGGGACGCAGCGCGGCGCCGAGGCGGGGTAGGGGACCTTGATGGAGGACGGCGATGTGGGGAGGGCGAGCGGCGGCGGCGATAGTCGCGGTCGTCGTCGGGTGAGGGGCTTCGGCGCATGGGGCTCCTGCTCCTGCTGGGTCGGTCGCGGTCGCGGTACTCCCTGCCACCTCGGTCGCGGGGGAGGGGAGGGGGAGGCATCCTATCTCTGCGGCGCATGTCTTCTTCCCTCTCCTTCCGCCGCCGGTCCTCCTCGCGCCGCCGCAGACGGTCGCGCTCCTTCCGCTCCGCCTCCCACTTTTCTTTTTGAGCGACCATCTTCGCGCGTTCCTCTTCCCGCTGCCTGTCCCGCTCCTCCCTCTCTGCGTGCCTTCGCATACGCAGCTCCTCTTGCTTCTCCCTGTCGAAGGCATCTCCTTCGTGGTAGTCGCTTCGGGTGCCAAACGCCCGGGCCATCTTGTTGAGTTCGTCTTTCTTCGCGTAGGCGATGCCATGGGTATCTGACGGCTTCAGACTTTTCGCGTTGATTTGTGCGCTCGCTTCGGCAAGCAGTTTTGTGCGGAGCTCGCTTACTTGCTCCTCAATTTTGTCTTCCTCGACGCTAAGACAGAGGCCTTCAGTCTGTGCTCGAACTAAGCTCAGAATGTGCACTTACCCTTCGTCCTCCAGCTTGAGCTGCAGCTCCAGGCACTTCACCTCCACTTTACGCTTCCTCTCGTGTTCCAGAATCTCCGCATCGGGCTCTCTGTGTTTGGGGGGGGCAACGTCCCACGCACTTGCGCGATCCTGGGGTGTCTGGAAGCTCCGTAGAGCGGATAGGTTTCGTACCACGTAACCGTTCGTGCCACTGCATTCCCAAAGCAAGTTAGCAGCAGACCAGAAGAAAGCCGCCGTCAAGGCGTACCTGCCGCGCGGTGTAGTGAGACCGATTCCGTTATACATGGTTGGAAGAGGATGGAGGTGAGTGGACGAGGCGCATGCAAGCGCGTTCCGTTGGCGGAGGGGCATGTTTAGCGCCAAGGCGTGTGAACTTCGGCGGCAATGGGCGAAGAGTCATGCCGTCCGACTCATCGCTTAGATCAGCGGTCGCACACAGAGAGAAGACGGACAAGCATGATGGTAGCACGCCGGGAATATCAAAGTTTCTGCTCGTCCGATATGTATGAGTAAACCTTACGAGAAATGTAGTGTTTTTGGCAACGTTCTGAGCCCCTCAGAATGATACATTTCGCGTGCATTGAAACTTTATGTACCTCGACCTATTCCCGAGTCCTCAAAATGAAACATTTCTGCGCCTGCGGAATGATTTCTCACACATAGAGTTCTGGCGGCCCGGGAACTCAAAGTTTCCCGATGTGCGAAATCATCTGCCAAATTTGACGTTTTTCTCATCATTTTGTCGGTCTCGCAACGATATATTTGGCATGGCGTTCCGGCGGTCCTGAAATGTTATGTTTTGGACCTGCGCGCCCGCTCATCGCCCACTCATCGCCCACTGGTCGCCCACGCGTCGCCCGCGCGGCGCCCGCTCATCGCCCACTCATAACTTCGCTCATCGTTGCGCGCAATAAGCAGGGCGCAAGGAAATAAGGGAGGTGGACAGCCTGCGGGCGACGAGCGGGCGACGCGCGGGCGACGCGTGGGCGACCAGTGGGCGATGAGTGGGCGATGAGCGGGCGCGCAGGTCCAAAACATAACATTTCAGGACCGCCGGAACGCCATGCCAAATATATCGTTGCGAGACCGACAAAATGATGAGAAAAACGTCAAATTTGGCAGATGATTTCGCACATCGGGAAACTTTGAGTTCCCGGGCCGCCAGAACTCTATGTGTGAGAAATCATTCCGCAGGCGCAGAAATGTTTCATTTTGAGGACTCGGGAATAGGTCGAGGTACATAAAGTTTCAATGCACGCGAAATGTATCATTCTGAGGGGCTCAGAACGTTGCCAAAAACACTACATTTCTCGTAAGGTTTACTCATACATATCGGACGAGCAGAAACTTTGATATTCCCGGCGTGTAGGGTACTTGGGTGTATGCGTACACCCATGCAACAAGCCTCTAATTATGATAGTCCGTCCATATCCATTACTGTTACAGTCTAGGCTGTGTCGCTTCATTCATGCGAGAGAAAAAGGCGTCCAACTGGTACTTGCTGTATCCTGGACGGCTCAACGAACGCAGTGCAACCTGCTTGTCCGTTTCTATGTCCTATCAAGGCCTCTGGAATCTCGTCAGCGCTGCGCACACCAACTCGTAGACAAATCTTCCTCTTACCCCGAGAGATATAATTGAGCTCTGGACGAATGTATCCCAAAACCATGACCTTCATCCCATATCCGTAAAAGTCTCCCTTGAAATCGTGCATGATGTGAATTTCCTTCAGTGAACAGTCAGCGAAAAAGGGCCAAGCCCACAGATAACTGTACGACACGTACCGCGGACAACTTCTCATTGTTGTAGAATGGGTTCTTCCCAAGACTCATCACCATCGGCAAGACCTTCCCATCCCCCTCCGGAAGTACAGGCTGGCCCTCCATCTCCCTCGCGACCTGAGCATACCCATAGTACACCCCGAACTCGGTGATGGAGCTCATCGGCGTGATGCTCTCGTCCGGGAGATTAGCTCCAGAGAAGCGCATGAGCCGGAATTACTTGACGCATCTGAGATCGCGTGAACAGACGCACCTGTGGGGCAGCCCAGATCCTTGCCGCCGCGCCCGAATCCGTGCTGGACCGGTCCAGACAGCAGGATGGGAAACGGTGCCTGCGGGACCTCTGGTCCGACAATGGCCGGGCGGGATACGCGGTACGAATTCGTGCCGACGGGCGCAGCGGGTCGTTCTTCGAGGCCCATAGCTTGGACGACGGTCATGAACGGGTGGGGCGGGGGAGGCGGGGCGTGTGTGTGTCGGTGATACGGGTCGCGGATTATAAATAAGGACCGGACAGGCGCACTGGGTGAGAGCTGCTCTGTCCGCAGATGCTGAAATGAGTCCCGGTGCCGATCGCGGACAGAACCAGCGAGAATGTCGGCCGCCCGGCGCTTCCCCGCCCCGCCGGAATCCTCGGACTCAGTGTCGGCCACACCTTTGCCTCTGCCACCCACCACCCCGCTCCGCATGGCCCACCACTATCCACCGCACACCCAGGCGCAAACACAGACGCAACCCCAGGCGACTCAGGCTGTAGCGTCTGGTTTCCCCGCCTTCCCTGCAGGCTCGTACCCCTACGGCACTGGATTCTATCACAACTACCCCGCCGGATACACCTT
>NW_025954867.1:0-8711 GCF_022376455.1 Epithele typhae | reverse complement strand
CGTTGAGCAGGGACATCTGCAGCTTCTTGTCGCCGATGTGAGCGTCGCGGACGTGCTGGAGGCGTCGACGGCGACGGTCGCGTTCGTGTGCATCCGCCACATGACCGCGCCGGAGGAGGTGATGTCGTCCTGGAGGAGGACCTGCTTGCGCGCGTTGAGCATGCGCACGCCGCGCTTGAAGGTCGTGCTGCGGGGAGCGCGGGTCAGCGCGTGCGCGGTCGGACGCGCGGGAGGGAGGACGGGACTCACCCGGAGGGGTACGCGCTCGTGAGGTCCGCGGTGAAGAACGCGGTCGAGTCCGACGGACGTCGTACACGGTGCTCGAGCCCTGCTCGGACTCGCTCGAGCCGAACTCGATCGTCGGCTGCGCGGTGACGATCTGGTTCTGCTTGTCGACGAGGATCGTGTTCTGGCCCTCGGTGCGCTTGCGGTAGTAGAGCCAGCGCTTGCTGTCCTGACCGTCGCCGTCGTCGAAGTAGCCGGCGGAGTTGTAGTCCCCAGAGCCGAGGTCGCCCGCCCAGCGGGTGCCGAGCGCGTCAATGACGAAGTCGCCGCGTCGAGGTCGTTGTGCGTCTGGTGGCCCTGGAGCGTGCCGGCCTTGATCGCGACGTAGAGCGCGTCGTGGTCGGTCCACGAGGAGCGCATCGACGCCCACTGGTCGGTGTGGTTGTCGAACACGTGGTCGAGCGGCATGCTGTCCCAGAATGCGCCGGCGACGGTCGGGTTGTACCAGAAAACGCTGTTTGGCTCCGGGGCGTCGTGCTGATCGCGTTGGTAGAGGACGTACTCGGGTGGTTGTACTGGTCGCCGTAGAAAATGATTGCGTTCGCGTCGTCGAGAACTTGTTCGGGCCATGGTCGCCGTACGAGAAAGAGAGCCGGGGCCCATCACATACATGTGGTACAGACCGGTCTTCTCGAACCCGGGGTTCGTCGAGAGCAGGCCGTAATCGGAGCGGTGGCGGTCATTAGAGAGGAGGTCATCTCGGCGTGACCGGTCGTACCAAATACCAGTAGTTGGCGGTCTCGGCCCAGGTGCCGTCGGACGAGGGTCCGAAGGCGCAGGCAGCAAGGGCATTCGGGACAGTAAGCCCTAGGACCTTCTCAGGGAGCCCACTTGTGTCGTCGCCGAGGAGGGCGAGGGCTCCCATCGTGAGACCACTCATCGTGACGCAGTTCCAATTGCCGGTGATTGAGGGTCCCGCCCACCAAGCGGAGCCGTTGTTGATGTAATCCACGCCGAGCTGGAGACCAAGAGTGGTCATGGTGGACGCGATTTGGCCTTTCTGATCCGGGGTCCACTGATCGTAAAGCCAGTCGTACGCAATAGCGAAGGCGGCAGTGAACTCTGCGGTGTCGAGAAAATGAGACGGGTTCCACTTCGTAAGGTCATCTGGACCGAATGGTGTAGTTCCCTTTCCAGCAGCGTTCTGTAGACACCATATGGGTATGCGAGTTGATCTACGCGGCTCGAAAATAGACGCACCTGAAGCTCAAGCCAAGCACGGTCGACCCACTTCGTGTCGTTGGACATGCGGTATGCGTATGAGAACGCCTTGATACGCATCTTGACCTCTCGGGCGTTGTCAAGAATCCCGGAACCGCCGTCGAGGAAGTACTTGACCACAGGTTGGTTGTAGTAGTCCGTGGCGTTCTGGAAGATGGTCTCATTCCAGGACTTGAGGTAAGGATCGGTAGCGATGAGCTTGGGGAGGGCCTGCCATTTGTAGGCAGGTGCGAGCAGGCGAGGCCTGTCTGGGCGAACGGTGGTGACCTGTGGCTTAGCAGGCTTGAAAGGGTCTTCGGGCCAAGAGAAAGCGGCATTATTTGAGGGGTTGAAGGTGGGAGAGCTGAAGGCAGCCGAGTTTGTCTGGACTCTGGCGTTCAAAAGAGCGCTCGCATAGAAAACTGGCAGAACTCACGGTGGAAGGGTAGAGGGGGAGAAGGTATTGGCTGTCGGTGCCGGTGGGGAAGAGACCAATATCTTGTTTGATGCTCGCAGCCTGGCTAGCAGCAGGTTCGCCGGTAAGGGTCGAGCCAGAGGGAGAGGCCGAGTTGGGAGAGGCCGAGTTCGAGGACTCGGACTTGTGATTACGGCTCACCACGACGCCCACGACGACTGCGACAACAATCGCCACGACGGCGGCAGGCAAGCCGATCCAAAGGCATTTGTTCCTGCGAGGTTTGGGTTGGAGTGTGGTGAGTCCCACGTTCTCGTAAGAGTGTTGCGGGTTCATAAGAGGTCGGAAGCCAAGAGACCAAAGGAGTGACAGTCGCCGATTATACGGAGGTTGACGTTTGGGAGGGAAGGCGGAGAAAACGGTAGGAACCGGAGAGTGGAGGGTAAAGAGAAAGGTGAGGCAGAGGCGAGGCCGGACGGGCCATCCTAAGTACGTCCGTGCATTTGGCGGGCTGTCGAGGCCGTGAGATTCGAGCGTCCTCGGCGTTGATGCCCACGACGGCGTCCATCACCTGCTTGGTTGGCGTTGACATCCCCACTTGTGCTCATCCCATGACTGCCTCCCAAAATGCATCCAATCCCGACAGATCCAGGCGATGCGAGCAATTCGATGTCAAAGTTGGAGGCAAAGGCCAAGCCTTGGGCCGTGGTCCACCACCACATGGGGCCGATCGGTAGGGTCTGAAAGGCGGACAGTCTCACCTGGTCACATACTAGTCCTCGTCTACGCACGTCGGGCAGCAACATAGCGAACGATGCCAGCTGGGTGGTTGGAGGAACACGTCCCACAACTGCGCCGTGTTCCGCCTCAGGCTCTCATCCTGCGGCCCGGTACCCGGTGATCACGTCGTCATCTTTGCGGCACGTGGCACTGGTTGGGCCAGACTCCAGAGGTCTCGGACCTGCAGCCACCACACTCTCTCCTCTTCCTTCTTCCTTCACCATCTCCAAAATGGCGACCATGGACGTTGATTCCCCAGCCGCACTGCCTCAGCCGTACGCCATTGTGCGTATCAAGCGCAAGCGGAACGAAGAGCCTCTGGATGCCCTTGGTTTGTTGCCGTCCCTGTTTTCGATTTTTGCGGTGTCGTCTAACATGGTGCATGCGGCATCTTAGTCGTAGAGGCGTCTCCGAGCAGGAAGAAGACAAAGGGTGGTGTCAATGTATTCCAGTATGCGGCCACAGTCGAGCAGACCGCGTGGAATGACGAGCAGCAGAGGGAACTCCAGGTACGTGATTTGCTTCAGCCACTTCTGCCTCCACAACATCCAACGTTTTACAGCGGCAAATTGCTGGCTTGCGCGAGTCGCCAAAGAAGAGACCGCGAGAGTCTACTGTCGATCCCTCTACTTCCCCGCCAACCACCTCCAACGTCCGTCCGTCCACACCGGCAGAGGTCAAACCCATGGGTGGCGCCCCGCAGTATAAACGATCATCCTTCCCCGGACCAAGCAAGACATACACCATTATACCCCAGGACGATGTTCAGGAGGAACAGAGTCCACGACGGCGGAACGCCACCGCGCCGTACGTCCACCCATGTCCGATCCCTTCCTCGCATCTCCTCATGCACAACAGCCCCAAGGTGTGGTCCACGAAGGAGATAGAGTCGGCGAAACAGGCTGCGCAATTCAAGCTGTACGACGCCGTGCTGTCGACGAACGGCACTGTCCCTCAGAGCGAGACGGACGCAGAGATCGAGAAATTCTTGCCTCTTCTGAAGGACTATCTCAACTGTACGTCTGCGTCCATCATTCTCCTCAGCTGTCTCACAATTTGCTCTCCCAGTGGACGGAATGCCTCTACCGCCAGCTCCTGCGAATGGCGAGAAGGACTCGGCCAGCATGGATGAAGACTATGTGTACGACGTCTTCTACCACCACCCGACCACCGTCCAGGAGCTCTATGCGCCTGGTTCTGCATCCAACATCGCGAGGCTGTACGCCACTTCTTTCATTGGGAATCATAGAAGCAACCTAACCTTGCCCTTTGTGTAGTACGGGTCTTCCACCAGAACTCAGCGGCTTAACAGGAGAGGATGACTCGGACGAGGAGTACAGCGACGAAGACGACGAGGACTCCAACGGTGCGTCCCTTTTACGTCCCACTCAGATCATGAGGACTCAAGACCGAGCTCGCTCAGCGGAGGACTGGTACACGAACGACTACCCAGACGAGGAGGAGTCGGACAGGGACGACGACGACGGCAGCGGTGAGTGGTCATTGCGCTGTGTGGTGATAGAGTGTGCGTTGACCCCAGGACAGACGCATTCCACGAGCACTCGGAGTCAGACGACGTGATCTACCCCGGTGAAGGACGCGTCTACCACGATGTCATGTCCGACGACTTCTGAGCTCGCCTTGAGGTTGGGATTAGATTTCTGGACAGCAACAATTACAACTGAACCACGATTTCACTGAACCTCTCGCATACTCACGTAAGGACTCTCATACACCAGCATATGCATCCACTACATACCATGTACGAGTATTTACCGCAATGTTATGCCCCACTTTAACTGACGGCTCATTCGTGTCATCGAATTGGGTGCATTGTTGGCGGCTCAATTCCTGGGTGGAGTCGAGGATGGTTTATTATGTGCAAGCGAGGGCTGTACTGGGTACAACAAGGACGCGACAATCGAGAGCATGTGAGAAAGCATAGGTGTGCGCATAAGGAGGCGACATAGGCATACGTGGCAATATGCGAAGCTATAGTACACTAGTGAGAACACCATTTACAAGCGATGTGATGTAGGAATACGCTCGTCGGTCGGCGGGGTGGGTAGCTTACACGAATAGTAAAAGTACATATGTCCGGTTGGTGGGAGGAAAGATGCGTGGCTTGTGGGGAGACATGATGCAAGTGATTAGAACAAGGAGAAACGGCCGCCCCCCGAGATGGGCGGTCTACGCCAACGCAAAGCTCCGGTCGCCCAGAAGGATCCAGACGGAGTGGAGCAGCCCCGCGAGGCATCCACGCTTCCGCCGCCTCGCGTCGCCGCGAGAGGGCTTCCCGCCCGAAACGGGCGGGCCGTGCGCGATGAACGGAGCGTCTGCGGGGCACGGCGCCGTGCCGTGCGCCGACAACGCGAGGAGGTCGTCCCAGTCACAGAGATCGGGCGAGCGGGGTCTGGGCTTGAGGTCGAGCGCGCGGTCACTCGTGGGGGAGAGAGCGATGACGGAGACGCCGCGCTCCGCGCGGCCTTTGCCTTTTCGCGGCCGCGTAGGCGGAGGCGGGATGCGGAGGGGTTCGAGCTTGGGCTTCGGCGCGAGGAGCAATGTGAGGCGGGAGGGGGTGGTGAGGGGCTCGGAGTGGGAGCGAGTGAGCGTCCGCGGTTGGAGAGGCGCGACGACGGGCGCGTGGGCAAGTGGGCGGGATGAAAGGTATGGAGGTTGTGGTGATCGCGATCGCGAGCGGGACGGGAGGGGAGAGGGAGAGGCAGCCCGAGCCGGAGGCGGGGGAGTGGGCAGGGAAGTAGGCGCCGCGGCGCGTTGCGCGCGTTTGGGCTTCGACTTCGATGGCTTAGGCGAAGCATGACGGGAAGGGGCGTCGGGGGTAAGTCCGCCTGTAAAGCTCCCTGAGGAAGCGTGGTACACCACCTCGCCTGTCTGGTCGCGCAGAAGAAGGTCCCAGGAGAGGCGGCGCGTCTTGGTGGATCGAAGCTCCACAGGCTCGATACCGTCAGGCGAGTTGGACCGGGGACGCTTCTTGCGAGAGATCTTGGGATGCGGTCGCGACGGTGTCGTTGGCTCCAGAGACAAGTGATTTGGAGTAGGACGCGGCTTGGAGCGGGGAGAGACGGGTATCATGAGATGGGCGGAGGAAAAGGGAGGCGTAGACGGGACGCCGAGATCCATCGCATGCTTTGGGGGCGACGGCGAGCGACAAATGATGGCTGGGAGATCCTTCTTGAAATCGGACCAGGTGGGAGAAGGTGGGTCCGGAGAACCGGAGTATGCCGTGCATGATTCCGTGGAGGAGCACACAGAGGAACTGTCAGAATCATGGGAGCCACACGCGTAGCAAGACGGTGGGAGGTATGGCAGGTTGGGCTGCGCGGACAGGGGGTCGAGATGGCTATGTCGGAGTCTGGCGTCGGCGTCGCGCACGGTCCACGATTGCTTGAAGCCGTCAGGGACAATGTTGTCCAGAAATGAGGATATTTCTTCCGTGGGTGTGGGGCAAGTCAATGTAGCGTCCGAAGATGAGGACGCCATGGGGGCAGGGAGCGTAAGGTCTTGGAGGGACATGCCGTGTAATTCGGAGAAGGACTCAAGGGAATTGCGCATCAACGTCTGAGAGGCATGCCCCACATCCTTCAGAGTAGTATATATGTCGGTCTTGGCGCGCTGCCATCCGTCTACGTTCCAAAGGTAGGCATGGGTTTGGTGGAGATACCGTGTCATGCTCGTGACGAGAGTGGGTGACAGGATGATGCATGGATCGACTTCACAGTCCGCCACTGAGCGAAAGATACGTCGTTGGTAGTGTGCGGCCGCAATCTTCCGAAGTGAAGGAGATGAGGAGAGCGAGCGAGCGATTCGAGAAGATGAAAGACGCACGCTAGCAATGACCCTGATGAGGACATCTCCGGGAAGATAGAAACACAACATGGCGGTGGCATGCTCGAGCGCGCCCGCGCGCCGGCACAGAACCTCCAGCTGTGAACCATACTCCTGCGCACTCTTTGCCTCCAGCGGGACCGGGGTGACGGACTCGAAAGCTGTGAGGGGGAGGCTCGTCAACGAACGTGGATGGAAGTAGGCGACAGAAGGAGACGAACCACTATTGAAGTCGAAGAAGAGGCGATCGAGCCAGCACTCGGCCTGAGAGACCGTCAGCACCGGGTCAAGGTGAAGGGGGTCCCGTTCGCGAGTCGGCAGAGAATGGAGGGGAGAGGCGGCCATGCGACTGTGAAGGAAGGAACCCGCCTTGAGGGCGAGGGCATGGCGCGGGCACGTACTTAACGGCTATCCGGGCGACAATGCATGACAGGGCCACGCGCGTGCACAATTGGGGTTAGGCGATGGCATCGCGACAGACCGTTCTTCCCCTCCCGGAAGCAGACGGCGGGCGGGGGGCGGTGGACGAGGTCGGTGGTGAACCTGCGCTCGCGCCCGCGCAAGACAATAAGGATCAGGCGCCCATCGTGCTCGCCTGGCGAGGCGTCGCGACCTAGGAAGCAGCCCTGAGGGAATGATGGGCTTCAATCGGAGCACAATAGCTACATATATGCGCTGTTCACACCGCGAGTCAGTCTACACCAGCAAGTCTTCATCAAGAGGTGCGAGTCAAGGACCGTCGGCCCGGCGGCCTCAGTCAACCGCAGGAATCAGATCTTCAGAGCTCGACTGACCGCCATTATCCGTCTTTCATATTCGTACTTACCCTTCCAGGCTTGTTTACCATAAGTGTCCTTGTCAAGAGCTCGGACCCATCTTCGCTCAGGTCATGCACGCCAGATGATCGCTCCATCCTGAGCCTAAGCACTTACTCCTATGGTGCCAAATAAGCCCAAATACAATAATCAGCGCTTAGAACGAAAACACGTCGTCCACAGCAGCTGAGCGCCGAGCATTGCTTACTGCCTATACGGTTTCGCATGGCTATGTACGCCCATACCGAGCTTTTTGGGGATGCTTCCACCAGCAGAGGAAGGACGCAGGAACCAAGATGTGTTGTTGGAACACTCTTGCGACATTCACATGATGCAGTGGTTTGGCTAAAGACGCCGTCAGCACTCCGAAGCATATGTCAACTTGAGGTTAGTTCTCACAGTGCAGTGCTCCTGCAAGCACACACTAAATCGCGGGCTTGGCGCTCGTTAGCACGGAGATCCACAGTTGAGTTTCGCACAGCTTGTGCATGTGTGGGACGTGATGTGACCGATTACACTACATAAGTACACGTTCAAATCTCAGCAAGCCCACTGCAGGTGCACCGCTTTCCTTACTTTCCCTTCGTAGGCCGTCCCTACACCTACGTTTTTGTGCGGCGAAATAAGAGCCGGAGGGATAGTTGGCACCCCAAAAGGTGCCTTCGAAGAGACGCCAAGTCAACCACCACACAAAGTATCTTGGCAGCGGCCCTCAATTATACGCAGAGAGGGGTGCGTACATGTCGGCCTTACTTAAGTGCGCCATTTCGCCGTCCGTCATGAGAACCTGCCTCACCCGCTGCTGGACCGCAACAACGTCGGATGCGTGCTTTTCCCCCTTCATCCTCGCCCGCAATGCCGCCCTCTCCACAGCTACTTGCGGTCACTCGTCCGAGGGCTCCGGTAGAAACTCACAGCCTGCTCAGCAGTGTGACGCGCTCCTCTTCATTCTGAGTAGCGGCAACACCCTAGTACCCGGTGTTCCTTCAAGATAGAATGTAGCAATCCCTCGGTCCATCTCGTGTGCCACCCCGTCAGATGTCACATACCCGTAGGACGGTGGATGCCGTCAACGCGTCAGAGGGCGGCGCTAGACATGCCTCATGCTGGAGTGGCTTCCTTCCACCTCCTGCGCGCGTCGGCCGCGCACGCCAAAGCAGCCTGCCCACCCAACGCAAGTTATCGGTACACCAAGAATCGAGTCCAGGCCTGCCGCCCGGGTCGATGCTGGGTCCCCGACCGACTTTGCCGCGCCGTGGGCGTGAGCTCAGCCTCACGCAGTCTGATCTCGATCGGCGCGTGGGTGTGGATGCAGTAAGTACTTTCAGCAGCCTAGCATGATTGATGATGTAACTTACCGACTACGGTCA
>NW_025954866.1:0-8738 GCF_022376455.1 Epithele typhae | reverse complement strand
TCGACAAGCGATTCAGCGACAGCAAGCGACGTTCCATCGACTCGGCGCAAATGCTCGGATCGGCAGACGACGTCCGGCAGATACCCAGTGTTCATCCTGCGTCGCGCTGTTGCGTATCGCATCTCTTCTTCTCGCCACCGTCATCGCACCACTTGACGATCTTGCGTTGCACCAGCTCCGGGAATCTGTGGCGAGCTCCAGCACGAACTCGGACGGCGCGACTCAACCCGACTCCCCTAAACGCAGCGCGAAGGAGATCATTGCCGCCCAGCGCGCCGCCACACGAGCCACTCAGCGCGCGTGCTGTCCACCCAGGCCAACTCTGCGCGGGGTCTGGACGTGCTCCTGCCCGGGAACGCTATGCTCCGCAGCTCCCGCTACGAAGTGGACGAGAAGATGCGATACTCGTACGTGGATACCGACGGCGAGACGTACGACATCAGCGACATGTCGAGGAGGAATGGCGCGGGGAGATCGGCCCAGCTGGGCTCAAACCAGACATCTCGAAGGACGACTGCTGCACGGTGTGCTTGCGCACAAGGACGGCTTGGGGCCCGGATCGATCGGGTGCTCAACAAGTTCAAGCACGAGAAGGACTCCGGGCGCGCCCCCGCTGGCCAGCTCTGCGGCCGGCCAAGACCCGGGGCCGTCTCCACGCCACAGCACGGACTCGATGTACTCGGCGAACGGGACGATGCAAGAGGGGTCCAGCTCGCGCTCGGCCACGCCGACCGCGCGGGACCACGGCCGGTCTGGGTCCGTCGGCACGATCCAGCGCGTGATGTCGCCGCCGGCGTCGCGGATGTCGAGCTACCGCACGGCGAGCCCTGGGGAGTCGGAGTACTCGCGGGCGAACACGGCGACGCCGACGGCGAGCAGCCGGGCGCGAGTTAACTACGGGCTCTCGCACGAGCGGAACGCGTCGGCGGTGTCCGAGTACCGAACGGCGACGCCATCCTCGCCCCCGCGCATGCTGAACGCGGCGGCGCCGAGAGAGGAGAAGCCGAAGCTGGTCTTTCCAAGGAACAACTTCGGCCTGACGGAGATGATGGCGGTGATAGAGGCACGGGCGTCGCTGAACCAGAAAATCCCGGAGCATTCGCGTCTAGACCCAGTGGAAGAGATGCTGTTCGGCAGGCCAGTGGACCTCGATACCCTCCACCCGGACATCAGGAACATATACGCTGGGACGTTCCAGCAGCTGGACGAAATGGATCAGGTACGAGTGTCAGCCAGACCGGCGAAGCCATGGTGTGCTGACAAACGTTTGCTAGATTCTGGACGATCTCCTGCAGCAAGCTATCCATGTGCATTGAATGGACGGACGAGAGTGTACCTTACAGCGCTTTATATCTCGTATTTATTTGTACGGATCGCGATAGTTTTGGGGAACATATGATTTTGCTTTCAGTCTGGGCAGAACGTCTCGTCGCCGTTGCGTTGCGAGTGACAGCTAATTCGAGCGTTTGGCGTGCACATCGCTCCCGGGCAGGCGGTCCGAAGTGATCGATCGCGCGGCGAGCGAGGCTGCAGCGTTGCAGCCGCTCTCTCCCGCCGTCGACGAGCTCCCTCCTGCACACGATGGCCCCCGCGACCGAGAAGCGCATCTACCTCACCCGCCACGCCGAGGCGGAGCACAAGTACGCCCTTCCGCGACTCGATTTCAGCGTACACGCCTCTCACACTCCCTCGACAGCGTTTCCTCCGACTGGTACAGTCCGTGTCCCGTCTCTCCCCCCGCTCCGCTGCCCAAGTGACCGCCGCCCCGCAGTCCCCGACGCGCCGCTCACCCCGCTCGGGCGCACGCAGGCCGCGTCGCTGCACGCCGCCACGCTCGACACCGTCCAGGCGGACGCGGCGCTGCTCGTCACGAGCGGCCTTCGCCGCACGCTCTCGACGACCGCCATCGGCTACGCGACCCTCCGATCCCGGCTCGAGGCCGCGGGCACCCCCGTCGCCGTCCTCCCCCAGCTGCAGGAGGCCAACGATCTCCCGTGCGACACCGGCTCCGTGCGTCCCGTCCTCGTTCCCTCTCCGCCCGCTGTCCGCCTTCTCCGCCTTCCTTCCCCTCCTCCCTCTTCCTTCCTCGTTCCCTTCCTCCCTCACGCACGCTCACACGCCCCCGTCCCGCCAGCCGCGTGAGACGCTCGAAGCCGACCCCGAGTACGCCGGGCTGGACTTCGCCCAGCTCACGCCCGACTGGACGTCCAAGGCCGGCTTCTACGCCTCCTCCCCCGCCGCGCTCGCCGCGCGCGCACGCTGGGTCCGCGCCTGGCTCCGCGCGCGCCCCGAGCCGCGCATCGCGCTCGTCGCCCACGGCGACTTCCTCCGCTGGCTCGTCCACGGTCGCAACGACCACGCGCCGTGGGCCAACGTCGAGGTGCGCGAGTACACGTTCGCCGCCGAGGACGACGAGGACGCGCGCCTCGTGCCCGTCGCCCGCTTGGTCGCCGACCCGGCCGGGGACGCGCCCACGTCTTCCTCCAATGCCTGACGTGCGTGGGCGCACAGGTGGGGGGCAGAGAGATGGATAGATAGATAAACGTGGGGTCCGCCGTACAACCACGCGCGTCGGGGTCAACTGGTGCGTGTTACATTATAGGATAAGATAGTACAATACGTCGGACTACGGTGTGTGCGTGAGCGCATGCGACGGGAAAACATGTACAATGGGGGACGTAGACATCATGCATCAGGAAACACTTGCTATGCGGAGAACGAACGAACGGACGAGGTATATGCGGGGCATGGCCGCGGCCGGCCAGCGATAACAGTTACTCACTTCACAAGAGACAGAAACAACTACACGCGCCACTACTTTTGCCCACCTGCCGCCTTCTGCATCGCGTGCCGGATCGGATTGTTCTCCTTCGGGAGCGCGCCCGTCTTCTCAAGGCGATCAAAGAGCACGAACAGCTTCTCGGCCTCGCGTTCCTTCTCCTCGTCCGTCATCTCGATGTCTACGTGCTCCCGCTGCACGGCGCCCGTGATGGGGTCGATCGGCTGCCCCGACGGGGTCATGTCCGGCGCCGCAGCTCTACTACCGCCGGCCGGCGGTGGGGGAGCTGACATGATGCCCTTGTTGAACAGGAAGCCAGCGACATTGCCATAGCCCGCGAATGACGACAGCGTGCTCGCTGGATCACGAAAGTCAGCATCAGTGCCCCCTCGAAGGATGCGGAACTCACCGTCCGAGTCGCAGGCAGCGTAGAGGAGCTCGCCGACGCTGTTCTTGAGCTTGGTGTGATGTGTGCTCTGAAGGAGACGAAGGAGACGGCCGAGCAGATCCGCACGGCTCTCGAGGAGCGTGGTCCGGTCGAGGTCGTCGGGAAAGAGCCACTCGCGCATTCTCCGGCGGGGCCCTTCGTCGGCGGCGCACAATCGAGTGATCAGGACCACCAGCGGGGTCATGACATCATCCAATGGCGAGTCCATCTCCTTCGTGCACCGCGCCCGCACCGACGCCTCGTCGGGATCGACGGTGTCCGGGAGATAGTGGCTGAGCGACACGTCGAGCAGGTCGTAGGCGCGCAGCAGGACGTCGATGTTCGACGAAGGCAACGGCGACGACGGGCGGGAGAGCGAGAGGGATCGCCGTCCAGCAGCGAGTGCTGACCAGGCGCGATCGAACGCGCCAGGCTTCGAGTCCTTGCCCGGACCAGTCGTAGGCGAGCCTGCACGACTGCTTCCGCGACTGCTGGACGAGCGGGAGGCCTTGGAAGACGACTCGGAGGATTCGGGAGGCTTGGGTGTGCCCATTGGAGAGACCCGGCTAGGCAGCCAGACGGGTTTCAAAGCGGAAGACACGGGGATGGTGATGAGGGCATGAATGACATGGGTCAAGGGGGCAGCGAGCGGAGCGGGGAAGGTCGGGGGAAGGGTGCCAAAAGTGCGGAGTAATGGGGGGAGAATACTAAGGTAGAGATGAGCGTAAGCGCATGCCACGAGCGAACGAGACGCACCCGTCCAACCGGTCACTCCAGGCCTCGCCCATTACGGGTACTTCATTGTTATTAGACTCGTTGACAATCTGCGTCAGGTCACATCAACATCAGAGCGGCGAGGGCAGGAGAGTAAAGGACAGACCCTAGGGTAATGCAATAGTAGATTAAATGCGAACTTGAGTAGATCGGTCATTGCTTCACGTGCAAATTTCGTGCCGGATAGGATGGTTTTGGAGAGCAGATCCAACTTGGAGCCGATTATATCCGTGATACTGGGGGACTTGGCTTCGACCATGGCCGTGATAAAGGACTGGGCAGCGGAACGGGAGACGGTGGAGAGGAATAGGATGCGGGATGCGAGAAATATGCGCTCCGGGGTGGTTGATTTCTGCAACGCAGGAAGGGCGGGAAACGTCAAGGGGAGGAGGGGGCGGAAGGATCAGGTGCGCACCTCGAGGAGCTCAACCGCAAAATCACCCCCGCCTACAGTCTTTTCGACGAAGGCAGAGCGGGCGCTGTCCACGAGGAGCATGGCGTTTGCTATGCAGCGCAGTGCTTCGTTGGAGGCATCGGGAGAGTCCTTGTAGAAGGAGTAGCAGGCGAGGAGGGCGGAAAGATTGACGGGGGTGGCGATGGCCTCTGAGCCGGCAGGGTTCTTGCCAAGAGACTTGAGGGCGAGCAGGGCCGGCGCGGCGTCTGGCGCGGGAAGGAGAGAGGGTTTGTGGGGGTGGGTGTGGAGGGAAAGGAAGGACGGACCTTTGGTTGTTAGCCTGGACTTCTTGGGACTCGAGGAGCGGGGGAGATCGGCGAGGATAGACTGAATTAGGGTTCTACGGTTCGCGTCGTCAAGCGTAAGAGGGGGCGCTGGACGGGGTTAGCGAGGGACGCGGGAAGCAGGTGTGGGGGCATACCATCGGCAATGGAGTTGAGGACCTGGGCGACCTGGGAGCGGGAGGATGCGGCGGTGAGGGCGGTATATGCATCGCGATAGTTGGACATGGCGGTCGTGGGCGAGAGTGGTATTAGCGGGGGAGGCGGTAAGGAGCGGCAGGCGAACAGCAGGCGGGACGGGGCCTGGGCTGGCCTGGGAGAAGGCGCGTGCAGGCGTGGGATGGATGGCAGAAGGAAGAGGAGGAGGAGGAGGAGGACAAGGTGTTAAGCGCCGTCAAGGCCGCCCAGCGACGCCGGATGGCAACGGCCACCGGCCCGTCACGACACCCGCCCCGCCGATCGCCCGCCCCGAGAATGAAGTGTTCGCCGAGATCGATGCGGTCATCGCCAGTATGTAAACGGACTTGCTCGATCCATCCACTACACAGTACATCGTCGCACATACTTCAAAGCTTCACAGATCGTCAGCCATCCTCGTCCACCTCACTCTCAACCAAGTGCTCGCCTCGGTGCAGTCCCCGATGCCCCTGCCGCTCCGACAGACAGACCACGTCCCGCACCGCGCGCGACGTCATCCAGGCCCAGGGCCATAGATCCAGGGCAGCCGTCGGCCGGCCGGTATCGCGGATGCTCCAGCTGGATCTCAATCTCTCCCTGCTCCTACACCACACCGTCCATCATGCCGCGATTGGCCCCTGCCGTGCCTTCTTCAAACTTCACTCCCGAGTCTCCTGTCTCAACCGTCAGGTACTCTGAAAGCTCCGGAAAATTCTGCACCAAGGCCTCGTCCAGGGCCTTCTTATATGACTACATGCGGTCAGCGTCGGAAATGGCACGAGAGACGGCGCGAACCTCGATCGCGTGGATTTTGCCGTTCATGAACTGATTCTCGGTCGCCGCCCGCTCGAGTCGCTCCTTGGTGAGCGTCATAGGATTTCGGGAGTTGTCGATCTCGACGAGGACGTCCATGGGGACCATGGTCTGCATGTGCTCCGACATGCCCTCGAGGGTGGCCAAGTGGCGGATCACGTCGTTTCTGTACGCACCCCAACGAGAGAGGGTCAATGCTGGAGCGAGTAAAAATAAAAACGGGTGGAGGCGGGGATGTACGCAAACCGGATCATTCGAAAGCGAGGGTGGCAAGGGAGGAGCGATCGGAAACAAGATGACGCTAGTGGATGGAGGAGGAGTGGTGGCTGAATTAAGAGGGAGGACTGACACTCTTTGCCCAACAGGCTTGCCCGCCACCCCACCGGGCTTGTCCTTCTCTTTCGTGAGGTCGTTGACGACAGTGGTCCCGAGGTTGTAGAGCGAGGTGGCGAGTCCGAGGAGCTCGACCTCGAGGTCACCCTGCACACCCTGGGGAGGAGGTGACTCGGATTCGCGAGGGCTGTCTGGAGCCTGAGAAAGCGGAGGAGGGCCGGGCGTAGGCGTAGACATGTTGCGGGCCATGGCGAGGCCCGCGAGGGCTCTTTCAACGCAGTCAGAACGCAGAGGGTGCACAACGGTGGATGACGGACGAGAGGAGCGTATGGGCTGCTACTCGGCGGCAGCCTGCTACGGGCCACTCGATCGGCGTCACATGCGCGTGTGCGCGCGAGTCACGACTCACCACCGTCCACGACGTCCATGTCCCTCCTCCAGTCCTACCAGCAGGCCGTCCCCAAGGTCATGCCGTCCTCGCTGCCCCTCGCTCCTGCGGCACCACCAGCCAGCCAACTATCCCCCACACCACCGACACCAAGTCTGAGTCCGACATTGCCCACATCCCTGCTCGCGACCTCGCGCGCGGTGGGTCACGGTGCATCACATCGTGACCACCTGGGGCGCGACCGGAGCCCTTTCCGAGCCGAGGGGGCCTGTAAAGCGCGGGGGATTGAGATTTACGGTGAGTAGGTCTCTCTCTTCGTCCAGGACCGTCCATCCTCCATCGCTCTACACATGAACCGGTTCGTCCCTTCATCCTCACACTTCAGGTCCTCGCTCACTGCGCACTCCGATCTCATTCAGCGGTCCCATCATCCTCGTTCGTGTCCGTCTTCGTCCACTTATCCTTCCGTTCTCACTTATCTCATCAGACGATTGATGAAGCAGAGGTCGGTCCAACTCACCCTCAGCCTCCTCTCTGGCGCTCATCCCACGACCGCTGCGTATATATTACCTGCTCGATCAATTGGTAACCCCCTACCCATGGCAAATGTGTCCGGATAACCTTTTACTGAGGCAGAACTTACCAGCCGCCCCCCTCTTCAGACGACGACGAATTAGTCGTGAAGCTTCGCTCTAGACTCAAGGACCTCCTTACCTCTCTCCGCTCTGGCGCCGAGGGAACTGTATCCAGCTCGACATGAGTACGGTCAGTGACCACTATCCTGCCTTCTTGGATGCAAACTGTCCATGAGATGCTTAAATGAAACGCGTGCGACTGTCATCGCCACACAGCTGGACTTATCCACCATTAGACACGCTGTTCTTGCCACCCGAATGCTATATAGATATCTGTCTTGTCTTCCCCCACTTCTTAGTCCCGACCAACGGGCCCAGATATCGGCGTTTTATCCTTCTGAGTTACATAGCACCAATATGCTCACTCGTCGCTCGCCGCCTGATCAGCCTGCTCACGAATATGCGAATTCACGGTGTTGTATGCCCGGTATCTACGCGAGCCAAGCCCACTATCACTAGGCTAGCTAGTACGTACTGTGGCCAGCGCCGTCACGTCAATCGGCGCGCGGACACCGACATCACACGATCGTGTTGCCGGCTCGGTTGCCACCTATCTTTGTGTCCATACCGCCAACTAGACAGACCAACTTGTGTGTCCGTACTACCCACGACTTTTCGCCCAGATCGACTCACCCTGCCCAGAGATACACAACAGAACATCGCTATGTCTCAACCATCGGACCTATCTGCGCCCACGCAGGCTCTACGAGATGCATATCCGTACTCGCTCGAATACCGAACCCGTTGGTGAGCCTGTCAGCGTATAGAGCACAACCATCCATCTCATACACACCACAGGATAGACAATGACCAATACTCACACATCAACAACTCGGTCTACTACCACCTCTTCGACTCCAATCGTCAACACCTACCTTATTTACCCATGCCCACTCTCTCCCTCGACCTCACCGCTTATCGGCCTCGTCGTCGCCTCGCACGCCCGCTTCCTCGCCCCACTTTCCTTCCCCGACGTCCTCGACCTCCTGCCTCCGCGTCTCCGCACTCGGAACGAGCTCAGTGACATACGAAGTCGCCATTTTCGCCAAAAGGCACCGACACCCCGCCGTGCTCGGCGGCTAACCCACTCTTCGTCCACCGCGATTCGCGCAAGAGCGCGCCCATAGCCCCCGACACGCGCGCCGCTCTCGAACGGCTGCAAGTTTCGACAACCCCGAGCCCGAGCTCACGACTGTCACCCATCGCGGCCAGGCTCTAACCGCCTCCGCATCGAAAGCCCATGGTCCTTGAATGTACTACATCTATACTTGCCCTCCCTCTGATTTACGACCCCATCCTCGCCTTCAGCGCGGCGACCACCTTCCTCTCCACATGGCTCGCGAACCCCTCAAACAGCCCTCTATCCACCCCCGCCACCCATTCGACCCACATCGTCGGTGTCGCCCGTCCACCCTGACACGAACAACGAGCCGTGCCTGCGCCCCGTCCTCTTCGACGCCCATCGCGTCCGCGTCCCGCCTCTTCCTCCTCGCCGCTCTCGACCACGTGTTCCTGCTCGCGCGCACGAGCACGTCCACCCCGCCCTCGCTCCCCCGAGGCGCCACAGACGCCCCCTCGACCGATGCCAGCACGTCGAGCACCGCCGCGCGCACGCTCGCCATCGCCGCGCCCTGCGGCAGCGCCTGCTGCAGCGAGTTGCGCGGCGGCAGCACGCCC
>NW_025954865.1:0-8740 GCF_022376455.1 Epithele typhae | reverse complement strand
GGATCTGTCAGAGCGTGTCCACCGCCCATTCGCGGGGGGTGGACTGGCGCATCGTAAACATACACTCCGTCGTCACTGCCAGAAGATGCCAGTGGGCATAAGTTTGAAATTTGAAGCTTGAGTCGCGCTGATTTGGCGCCCCTAACCCAAGGTAGCGGCCAGAATCCTCTGAGTAACTCCGGATATGGACTTGTCGGCAGGATTTAGATGAACCTGCAGGTTGTGCTGCGACCCCCACCTCCTCCTCCCGATTGCCGTCCAAAATGCAGTCAGTCACCCGCCCTGCCTCCGCCTCCACCTCCACTCGCCAGACCAGCTCGCCGAACCCGAGAACCCAGTATCAGGTCAACACACAGACTAGAGTCTTCGACACCACTCAAGGCAGGCTCCTGTGCATCGCTGATATTCGTGGCCGCCTCTCTGCCCTCAATGACCTCGCGCGAGAAGCAAACGCGTCCGCCATTATCCACACCGGGGACTTTGGCTTCTTCGGTATGTAAACCCTCGGTCGCGACGCTCCTCATCCTCACGCGCCCGCAGAGGCCCCCAGTCTCGACAGGATAAACGACCGCACCCTCCGTCACCTCACTATGTATTCGCCCTCATCCCTACGGCTCAGAGAAACCACCTCCTCGCACCTGAAAATCCCCCGCACGCGGTCCGTTCCACCGTCACCATCTCGCTTCTTTCCGAGTTCCCTCTACTCCTCTCCGGTCAAATCAAGCTCCAAGTGCCCGTTTACACCGTCTGGGGCGCGTGCGAGGACGTAATTGTGCTCGAGAAGTTCCGCTCGGGGCAGTACGAAATCGAGAACCTTCACGTCCTCGACGAGGCGACCACCCGCTGCCTCGACCTCGGCGGCGTCAAGCTGCGGCTCCTCGGGCTGGGTGGCGCGCTCGTGCCACACAAGATGTCGACAACGGCGACGGGAACGCGACCATCGCGGGCGGGCAGGGCACTATGTGGACGACTGCGCTGCAGATCGGCGAGCTCGTCGACACCGCGCAGCGCGTGTTCGATCCCACCGAGACGCGTCTCCTCGTTACGCACGCGAGTCCTGGGCGGGAGGGCATCATCAGCCAGCTCTCGTTGGTGCTCAAGGCGGACCTCACTGTTTCTGCGGGTCTCCATTTCCGGTATGCGTCTTCGTACAACGAATTCAGCGTGCAGTCGGACTTCGAGGGGCTGCGGCACAAGGTCCTGGCCGGGAAGGACGCCTTCGACAAGGTTTGGGAGAGCGTCAAGACGCAAGTGGATGCGGTCATCGACGAGCACCAGCGCGTCCTCTTGGACAAGGCCCTTTCCGTGGTCGAGAAGATACCTCCCCCACCGAACCAGCCCGGTCCTACCGGCCAGCCACACGGCGAGGACCCCGCATGGAAGAACTGTTGGAACTGGAACCTGTGCGACGCGGCGTACGGCTCGCTTGTCCTCGACGTCAAGGACGGGCGCGTCAGCGCCGAGCTCAAGAGCCAGGGCTTCAACTACGCCTACCGCCGCACCATCACGCCCTCCACCGTCACTGCGACATCTGATACCGCCGCCCCCTCGTTTTCCGCGCAGGGCACTGCCGCAGGGACCCCAAGGGCACCGGGACTACCGCAGCAACACCAGTAGCCGCCGAGAAGCAGCTCCCGCCTCACCTCTCCGCCTCAAAATCCAAGCCGGGTACACCACCTCCGCCAGCTTCTGGCAGGGAAACGCCGAAGCTCAACGGCGCGCCGAACCAGGCCGCGCTCGACAAGGCGGAGCGCGAGAAGGCGAAGCGGGAGCGCAAGAAGGAGCGCAAGCAGCTCGAGCGCGCCGAACGCGAAGCCACTGGGGGAGGCAAGGATGACGCGACGTCGCCGACGCCGAACGCACGCGCGGAGATCGACCTGAGCAGTCCGCCGCCCAAGTCCGGCAAGGCGACCCCGGACGTCGCCGCGGCCGCGCCGGCTGCTGGGGCCAGCGGCGACGCACGGGCCGACGACGGGGTGATGTCGCCCACGACGGAGAGCGGCGGCGCGCGCACTCCGACGAGCAAAAGGCCTGCGCGGAACCCGTGGACTATCTTCATGCGCATGCAGTTCCCCGCGAACGAGACCGAAGTCAGGGACTACTTCGGGGGCGCGAAGGACGGGGTGGGTGACCTCTTTGCACGATCGCCGCTCGAGCTTGATACTGACAAAATGGCGTGGGTCGATAGATCACTCGCGTGAACTATCCGGCGAACTTTGCGGGTCGCGGTCAGAAGATGTGCTACGTCGAGTTTGGTGACGAGGAGGGCATGAAGGCTGGCTTGGCGAGAAACGGCGAGGTGCGTGGAGACGGCTATTGGGGGTGCGGCCGACATCTGAAGCTCGTTGCAGAGTCTGAACGGGGGCACCCCGGAGTTGAAGCAGGCGACGGACAAGGAGTCGCGCACGGTGGAGAACGGCGGCCACAGAGGCGGTTTCACCGGGCGCGGCGGACGTGGACGCGGAGGCTTCGCCGCTCGTGGCTTCGCGTCTGCAGGTCTCACGCGCGGCGGCCCGCCTGGACGGATGAACGGCGAAGGCGGGTCCGCGGATGCGTAAAACCCTTGTGGACCAGTGGGGTATGACAAGGCACCCTGTCTCGCCGAGCCGGGATGTGGGGCTGCGGCGATGGGGCTTCCTTGGTGGGCTTTCGATCTGCGCCGCGGGCGATATGTTGTATGCACCCTCTCGAAAGTCCGTATGTTGTCTTCTTCCCTCGCGCTACCCTCCCAAGCTTCACGATATTGTCTCCAGCGCATCCGCCCGCTTCGTCCAGCACGGAGGGATGCCTTGGAACGACTCTTACGATACCTGCCGCCTTCCCCGCGATACATACGATCAACATAATGGTATTCCCTAGGTGTTCCTTAGCTAGATGCGAGTTGAGGTCTTGGGACTCGAATCTCCGCCCGGTTGGCGTGATCAGCGATGGTTCCACCGGTAGCTTTGCCGTGCATGGGTACTCATGTCTTCCAAACACTCCGGCCCTTAGCGACAACACGTATTGACTGCTGACGGACCCGAGGTTCGGGTTTTTGGAGCTGTAGCCGAGACGTGAATCACATGGGCCGCCGGTGCCCATTCATGTGGTGAACGCACTCGTGAATGAGTTGGTGTCAACATATGACGATGCCACAGACGAGATGAGAAGCGCAAAAACTCGCAGGATGAGGATGAATGGAGATAGCCCAAGTGGCCGACGTAGCTACAAGATGTACATGCTCATCAGTCCTGTTCCTTGACCGAAGATGTCCGGAACGCCATGAGCACCCCCTCGTACACTGCCCACCCTATGGCCGAGCTGAAGACTTTGCGCGATATGCGCAAAGTGGCGCCGTCAAAGAAGCCGGCCACCCCGCGTTGCTGCGCCGCAACGACGTGAGCACACGACCCATCGCAGAACGGACTCGGGCGCCGCTCACCTGCCATACCGCTCGGATGGTGCTGCCGACGCCGCGGTACTTGGCCTCCGACCGCACCTGCATCTTCGTCTTCAGCACGTCGAACGGCTGCGTGGCCAGGGTCGCGAGTGCTCCGGCGGACGCAGCGGACGCGGAGTTGATCGCGGTGGACATCGACATCGAGTGGGCGAAGGGCATGCCCGTCACCACTGTAGCGTCGGGGGAGGCGGGTATGGCGTGTGCTGGAAGAGACAACGTCACAACGACATCGGGGTACGAGGTGTGGTCACGTACATAGGGTGGACTTGATCTGTTCGTAGAACACGACGAATATGCCGGCGTATGGCGCGTCACGCAGCGAAGACGCTACCGCTCCACGGAATATTTCGGAAGGACCGGCGCGCATGAGGCCGATGAACGCCCCAGAAAGGGACGAGTACGAGTGGTAGGAGCTCTGAGGAGACGTGAGGATGTCATCCTGCCAGCGAGGGAAGAACACGGAAGGAAGGGAACAGCACGCACCTCATAGCGGGCCTTGATGACTGAGAATGGGTTCAGCACCAGGCCGACCGTCACCCTCGTGAGCGCGCCGGCCAACAGATTGCCCTGCGCGGTGAGCTTGGGAAGAGTCGAAGTCGAATACGCGTCGGGGGCTCTTTGCGCGCGCAGACGTGCGAAGTAGGGCGAGGTGGCGAGGAAGGCGCGGAACTGGTTGAGGCCGGTGAAGTACATGGCGACGCCAGGGACGTTCCGCAGAAGGGAGGCGGTTGTGCCGCGCCAGAGACCGACCAGGCCATCGTTGTGGACGATGTCCCGGGCGGTTCGGAAGATGAAGGTGGACTGTGGGGCGAGGGGAGAGAGCCGGAGCTTGCTGAGTTGGTCCGGCTGCTGGATGCGAGTCTTCAACAAGTCGACTGTGGATGCGGCAGAGACGCGACTTAGAGCAGGGGAAATGAGGACGACGCGCAAAACGCACAGGGTTGAAGGATTATCGTTGAAGCAAACCCCGAAAGGGCACCTGGACGTCGCACGACGATGAGCAGAGTGCAGGGAGCAAGGCAAGATCTGGGACGTGAACACACCTGACAGAAGGTGCTGGCTGACATTGCTCATGTAGCCTCCGCAAGCCGTGCAGTCCTGAGAAGAGACCGCTTCTCCGCAGACTCGGGAAGTGGCAGGGAACAGACGGGGGCGGGAGGAAGAGGACGGTGGGAGGACGGCATCGCGCTGGCGCTGGGGGTCAAAGTCATCGTCAGAATCCTCTCCGACCTTCTCGGATGACCGCGATCCGCTCCCGCCGACGTCAAATGAAGGTGTCCCGTGTCGATGAAAATCGCTGCTGAAATCCGTGTGATGACTCAGGTAATGCGCGAGGTTCTCGAGAACGAGACATGCCAAGACTTGGGAGAGCGCAGCCCGGCGAAAGCTTGTCATAATATTATGTTACATGAGCATACTGGAGCCACATGGCCATTCTGGCGTGCTACACTAGGACCACCTCTTGTGCCTCCCTGTCGCTCATCCAAGACAGGCCCCAGAGAGGCGCGCTCTCCGACGTGCGGAAGTACCCCACTCGTCGGAACTTAGTCTCGTCCTCGTTGCTGCTTGCGCGCGCGACGATCAGGCCCGCCGCATATTCCGTCGTCGTGTTCCACCGCAGTGGGACCGCCCACACCTCATGCACGTTCTCCACGCTGTCAGGGTACGCCGAGCCGATATGGATCAGCTCCAGCGGCGACTCCAGCATCGTCGACGGCCCCGCTTGCGCCGTACCGGGCATCGACCCGGGCATGCCGACCGACGGCTGCAGGTACACCTCGGGCATCGAGGACTCGGGGTTCCACGTTGCCGCCACGATTACCGCGCGCACGGTGAGCGTGCCGTCGATGACTTCGCCGAGCGGCAGGAGCTCGGTCAGGATTGTGGTCTCGCACGCCATTACTTCGCACGACTCGGTGCCCTTCGCCGCGCCGTCGAGCCGGTCGTCGACCGTCTGCGCCATCACCCTCCCGTCGATCGATGCCCACGACCAGGAGGGTGCCCGGTACGCATCGGGCCGTCGCTGACGCGTCCCGGAGTTCTTGTACCAGAGCAGGCCGTCCACGACGTTGTCCGCCCAGACCCCAGCGAGGTAGTCCGACTTGAGCGCGCGCTGGAAGAGCTCCACGATCGGGGCGAACGCGAGCAGCTTGTCCCCGGGGTCGGTGAGCGCACGGTGGGTGTACTCTCCGATCGCCTCGTTCCAGGCGTAGTACAGCGTCTTCTTGTCTTCTTGGGACAACGGTTTGGACATATCGGCGTCGGCTTGGAACAGGAGATCCGGGAGGCGCCATAGGGTGCGGGGAG
Source organism: Epithele typhae (assembly GCF_022376455.1). Classification (NCBI taxonomy): domain Eukaryota; kingdom Fungi; phylum Basidiomycota; class Agaricomycetes; order Polyporales; family Epitheliaceae; genus Epithele; species Epithele typhae. The sequence continues at coordinate 2,994 of NW_025954865.1, read as the reverse complement.
GGCAAACGGCGTTCCCGATGTTGACGACAGCTGACTGGCACTGGAACTGGAGAGTGTGCGATGCGTAGAGCAGCACCTTCGGGGAGAGCAAACGCTCGACGAGGCACCATGCGCGTCGATTGACGGGCTCCGTCGAGCCATCGTACTGACGCCATGCGGGAGAGAGCCAGAACGAGCCAACCTGGTGATCTGGGAAGCGGAAGGGAAGAGGGATGTCGGGGGGCGATGAAAGGGGACGGTCTTGCAAGAAGCCTTCGCTGACACGCTTGGCGTTGGCCGCGACAAGGGTCAAGTACGCGTTCCTGAAGGTAGTTCGCATGATTGCAACTTCGCGGGCCTTGTCCTCCTTGGAATCTTGTAGGATGCACAGCGCGTCGACCCACAGATAGCGGAGTCCGAGCGAATGCGTGGACGAGACGGCGTCCTTGATCGTCTGGGGAAGGTCGTCGAGGATGATCCCGAGCGTGTACGCTTCCACGTTCTCCGAGGTCGTGCAATGCGCCTGGCCTTCTCCCCAGACGTAGCTGAGCACAGCGTATGGCGCCTTCTCTCCATAGCCGATGCGTAGCTTGGGATTCTGAGGATCAGAGCAGTCAACGACACGAGTCGGGAGGCTGACGCTGTGAGGGTTGGGGCATTGTTCGTGGGAACGAATGCAGTTGATGAGAACATTGGTGGCCATGATATACGTTGAGGGCTGGCTGAGCTCCAGCACCTTGGGTCTCGCTGCGATTAGCGGAGTAGCAGGGTTTTCTATATGGGAAACTTAGTTCGCGAACACCTCGCGCGGTCGAACGACGCTCACCGCGATCCGTGTACACATAGTAAGCAGAGTGAGGAGCGTCGTCTATCGTCAGCTTCAACATCTGGACACCCTTTGGGGTAGCGCCGTTCCTGCTGGAGTCGACGCGGAAGCCAACCGTGTAGCGGAGGTCGTCCTGTAGTACGGCTTCGGTCCTCGTGGAAAGTAATAACTTACACCACTGACATCCCTGGGACGCGGAAGCTTCGACTTGAGCCCAGGTAGTAGCAGTCGAAAAATCCTTGAAGGACGTCTGGGAGATCCATGCTTGCTGGAAGGGTCCGGGAGCAAAGAGGCCTTGAGACCAGCAGTAGTCGCAGACCAAAGACCGTGGGGGGCTGTGGTTTGGTTACGACACACGTTTAAGTGCTTACAAAAGAACGAACTCACCTGTCGACACCGTCAACACCCTCGTCCTTAGGCTTGGGCTGAATGGTAGGAGGGATTTCTGTTGTGGACGACTGGTTCTGGGAGGCGGCCCTCGACGCGCCCTTCGGTTTCTTCAGGAGCCCTCGCACACGTCTCCATGCCGAGACACAGAGAGGAGAAAAGCAAGGCATGGTCGGGCGGAGCGGGCGTCGATGTGGTCGCAACGAGGACGGGGGCGGGGATGAGCGCAGGAGAGGTAATATATATCATACACCACATGCGAGGCACGCGAGAAACACAATCGTCCTTCACTGCTGCATTTCCGCCACGAGACAGGTGAGACGAGATCGCGAGACGTGAAGGTCGTGACGACCATTGTCGACGGTCGAGTGGAAGGAGATGAAGACCACGCTCGGGGTCGACAGTCGCCAGTAGCGCCCGCGGCAGTCCCGGTCTGGGAAATGTCCACGAATCCGAATTCACTCATAATGCACAAGGCCACAAGACATTCAATCCGTGTGTTCGAGTGGACCGACAGGTGTCATAGAGTTGATATTTTACGGCTCGGAACATTATACATACAATGTGGACCAAAAACCAGACCCTGACAAAAAAGGAGTGAAATCAAGCGACTGATTCTCAACCACTCAGGCCTCAGGCTTGGACTGCGACAAGATGTATCGTATCAGCGAAAGAAGCTTGCGGTGTTGACTCCGCCCCGTTCTCCGTACCGCCCGACGGTTTCTGCATACTTGCAATTAGCCGAGCGACGCTCTCGGTGAGCGTTTGGACCTGCTGGTTGAGCTGGTTGACGGTCCCGGTAAGGTCACTCAGCGGCTATAAACACAGATGAATCGGTGAGGGAAGAGTGTGCTTGCATTTGAGACCTACCGTATGAGGAGTGTGAGAAGCTGACTCCACGAGACTTCGATAACGGGCCGGAGGTTCTCGGCTTCCGAACAGCGCAGCGCAGAGCTTTTCAAGGGCTTTTTGACGACTTGCCGTCTACACACAACTGGAGTTGGCCTATGGGAATATTAAACCAGGTTGCAACGTACCTTGCGCTGTACATCTTGGAAGACTCCGTCAGCGAAACGTCCGAGCTGCAGGTCGATATCGCGGCCTTGTAAACGCCAGTTCCTCATGAGATCGTGCATGCGCTTCTCGAAGGCGAGGTAGACGACCATGCAGGATATTGCTTGGTGTTCAATAGTAGCGAGCTCATCGGAACGCAAGGTCTGGTGTTGGAGGAGGCCCTGTAGGGTGCTGTGCAAGTTCTTCACCAGCAGGTGAAAAAGACTCATGACATGCTGGACGTCACGGAGTATATCAGTCCACGATCCATGTCCAGATATGTTATAAGAGGGCCTTACCAGTTCAACTCGTTGATCGGCGATGACCGCAGTGACCGCAGCCCTGTCTTCTAGGTAGTAGCTGAATTGGGCGAGCTTGGCGCTCATGCTGCTGGTGTCTATCTGCCGATACTCCTCTTGGAGGCGGCGTAGTTGAGGAGGGGTGTTTGCGGTGGGTGAATCGACGATGTCTTCAATCAAGAGCAGAGGCCGGAGGTGCGTGAGGATATCAAATATGTGTTTCCATTGGTCCGAGGGGTTGAGGATGCTTCCCAACATAGTCTCGAGCTTGGAAGCTGTATTCGCAATCGCTCGATGGTACCTGAGCTGTATGAGTCACTTGTACGGGCACAGCGTGGCATGGGTACACACCAAGCATTGTTGTTGTACCATCCACATGCGCAGCTGTTCCATCGAAGTGAGTGACACTGGACCGTGTATGACTGAGCGACTTACAATGCAATCCACTCA
>NW_025954864.1:0-9014 GCF_022376455.1 Epithele typhae | reverse complement strand
CAAGCAGTGCATGCAGGGAAGTCGAAGAAGTAGTCGGTGTTGGTGCCGAGGATGGAGGTGGGCATGATGGGAGAAGGTAGGTTGAAAATTGAAGAAACCTCAGGGGTATGATAGCACTTACCATGAATCCGAAATCGTCCACAATGACGCCATTCGACTACTTGTCCACGATCACAGGTAGTAGCGAGCACCTGAAGCTTCGAGGGCTGTGTGAGAGCACCAGAGTGATAACCTGAAAGAGAGCAAAGATCAGTACTGGGAGAGATTGGCGAGATGAAACGAGCCCGATGAACCGAGTCAACGTCCCACGGGTGGGTGAAATCTCGCGCCCGCGCCCGTGCGGTCTGCCGTCGGATCGCTGGGGAAAGAGAGGCGGTCGGGAGGCGACGCGAGGTAGTTCAGGGTGTAGGACCCCAGAGATCGCATCTGGTGAATGCAACGGATCGTGGGGGAGAGCTGGGAAGCTGGCGCGTCGTGCGCCATCGCGCGCCGCGAAGTCGCAGAGGCGCGGTGCGCGACTCCTGGCGTCTATCATCCGTCCCGAAGCGGAAATCCCCTGGGAGCTCCCCCGTCCTCGCCCGAGGAAAACCCCTGGGCCCAATTTTTCTCCTGCCTGCGGCGCATCTCCCCTGGGGTGACCGTATTGCCACGCAGGACGAGCGGGCGCGTGCACGTGCGCAGGCCGAGCCGGCACGTGTTCTCGAGCGACGCGCGGACCTCGTACAACGCCGTCCACGCCGCAAGGGCCTCGGCGTGCTGAGCAGCAGACACCTGGCGATGGAGCCCCCGATGACCCACTCGGAACAACGTCACTCGTTCTCGGGGCCACTCGCACTCGCCGCGGTCCGCGACTCACGCACACGGCCACGCGCAAGACCATGCGCGCTCGCTGCCTACGCCTGTGGGATCGCCGGTCTGATTTGGACACGGGAACCAATCGGGGTCGTTCACGGCCCCACCGGCCCCGTCCACTGGCTAATACCCCTCGTCGCACCACCGAAACCAAGCTCGTGCCAGCAAGGTCGGGAGCGGTCGCCCGAGGCAGAGGAGCACCTGGAGCGGCACCAGCCCCAGCCAACGTGGGTGACGCTGCCTCCGCAGGGGATGACACACCGGCACATGCAGCCGTCAGAGGTGCTCGCGCTGCACGGGCATGCATTGGATCATGTCGCACGCGGGGCGGAGAGACACCCGTGCTCGTCCCTGTTCGTTCCTGCAATATCATCCCCATCGTTCACGCCCTGTGAGTGCCCGCCATCACCATGACGAAACTTTCCGTCCATTGACCTGGCTCACTCACACAGGAGCATGCCCGCCCGCGCGTACCTTCACCTCACCGGCTTTGCATTAACCACGTTCGCCGGCCGAGGAACCGTGTTCGCTTCGACCGGCCTATCCGCAAATCGTGCTCGCTCGCAACCGGGGCGCGGCTGCCGGTGAGGCTACGTTCCTCCGCATGGCGGCGGCTGCAGTTGGCTACGACAAAGGGTCTGCGGGTCCGCTGGGCGAGTGAGGAGGACGGCGCGTGGGTGTACTTGTGCGCGCGCGGATGGAGGGAGTGTAGACGCCAGACCAATGCGCGCTATAGGATCCCACGCGGTGCTCTCGTCTTCGAACCCATCCGGCCTCCACCTCCATCCAGCGCTCCCACAACCGTAGCCTGAATATACTCTGGTGCATACCTGTCCCGTCTCCCCCGGATGTCTCGTCTACTCGAGATCGGCTGCAATCGACCCGCCATAAAGAGAGAGAGATCGGTGCGCTGAACTCTCCCTGATGCGGACGAGTCGTGCACGGTGACGTCACCGATGCCAGACAGTTCGTGTACGCCTCTCCTGCCGCTGTATGCGCTCGCTCCTCGCTGATCTTGTCCCGGATAGGTACTGGCCACCCACGATGGAGGAGACACGCCCCCGAAACACAGGCGGAGACCCAGCATGCGTCCCAGACGGACCACCCAGCCGGCGACAGCGTGCGCGGCGTGCTCATCTCCTGTGGCAACGCCGCGAGCCCGCACATCAAACGAAACGACCTCTCCAAGGCGCAGCGCACGTACCGGCTCGGACGCAAGCCCCGCCTTACATAATGACGTCGTGCCCGACAAAGGCTCGCGGGCCATCAGTGTGTCCGCACCCGCTCCTCTGCGCGCCCGCCCAGCTGACCGACGCAGCTGCTTGCAGGCGGAACGCACTGCTCGACCTAGTAGGACGGAGATAACTCCTCGCGGGCCGCGGTCAAGGTCGCCGACTTTTCGATGGGCGGGACGTTCGCGAGTATGTGATTTCCCGGCGCCGCACTGCACCGCTCGCTGACAACGCCCTCCAGATCAGCCCTGAATGCCTGACGACTGCGCTCACTGTCGTTACAACGGGGCCGAGACGCAGCGGAAGACGTACCAGATCTGCGACGCCCTTTCCGTGAGCACCTCTCCCCTCACCATCTCACCGCCCTCCGACCATTGTCTGCAGTACGTGCACGATCAACAGATAATTCACCGCGACCTGAAGCCGGAGAACATTCTGGACAGGGACTGGATAGCTGGAGCGTCGACGTGAGCGTCTTTGTCATGTGCGTCCGTGTGGGCGACGCAATCGACGGCCGCGTGCTGACCATTCGCTCTCCTCGGACTCACGCAGAGCACCCCGTTCGACGCGGACCCGCCAACGTGGACATCCGTACCATCGTCGTGACCCGCCGGGTGCAGTGGACGCTCTGTATAAGTGCGACGTGAGCGAACAGGGTCCGTGTCTAGCTCCTCCCTCTTCCTGGCCACGCGAGCTGACACCGGCCTCTCCACACACAGCCGAGCGGTCCATCCGCGCGCCCCTCGCGTCCTCCCCGAGCGAGCGCATGTCGCTCACCGGCGCGCTGGACCACCCATGGCTCGCGACCGAGGCGGAGGTCGAAGGCGGCCCGGCCCCGCGGCCGCGCTCCGCACCCTCCCCTCTTTCCCGTCTCTCGCGGACGGCCGGAGCCCGCGCGCACCCTCCGCCCGCGGCCCCCTGATGGGCCTGTGAAGACTGCCCGGACGGCGAGCAGGCCGCGTCGACGCGCCCTGCGGCGGGCTCGTGCACGTCCCTCGACGGCCTGAGCCTCATCCTCGCCGTGCACCCGCCGTCGCCCGAGCCCGCGGCGACCCTGACGCCGCCGACGGGGTCAGGGACGGCCACGCGCGTCGAGCCTGCGGTCCGCCGCGAGCGAGGGGAGCCAGCGCGGCAGGCGGGCGAGAGCTCGCGGCGCCGTCGCAGGACATGCGTGCGTGGGCGGCCGAGGCTTTGGGTGAGGTCCGTGGGGAGCAGGTGGAGGAGCCCGAGCCTCGCGCGACGAAAGAGGCGACGCCGACGCGAGGAAACAAAACGCTCGAAGGCGACAAACCGCTCGGGAGGTCGTCGACGCGCAAGGGGCGAAGCGCAAGTCATTGGGGGAGGAGAGTGACGACGAAGGATACGGAGACGCGGCGTCGCTGCCCCTGCAGACGCAGGAGCAGGAGGACTCTGAAGGGGAGTCGCGTGTGGCGAAGCGGCCGCGGACGGAGCGGTCAGAGATATCTGTCGCGGAAGTGGAGGGTACGGACTAGTTGGGTCGGCGACGCACCAAAGTGCTGGATGTGTGCATTGTTGTCGTGGTTTCGTGTGGATACGTGTTCTGTTTTGTCGTACACTATAGAATACACATACCATAAGTACGTGTGCGAAAGTCTTCCCGGATGCTCGCTGGAGTACGATATTCGGACGTGCTTCAGCCTCAGAAGCGATGCACGACTAGTCTTAATTGTTGTTCTGAAGGCCGACGCGTGCGCAGACAGAGGCGCTGGGCGCGAACGAGGATCATACATGGCTCACGGTGGACCCTCGGGAATCCGTGGAGGTTCGTACGCTTGACACCATAACATTACACAGTAGCACTGTAAAGCACCGCATACATATATCCACCGTCGGCCTACACGGCGGCGAGCTATCTCGTGACTACAACCTCCTCCGACGAGTCTACTCCCCACTCCTCTGGACGCGCAGGCCGGCAGGCCGTGTCGGCACCGGGGACAGGCACCGCTCCGCGCGTGCGAGCAGCAGAACGGCACACGGCTGCAGCGCGCGTTCGCTATCGTCTTGGTGCGTTTCCTTTAGGCCGCACTCTGGTGCCCCGAGCTGGAGGTGTACCAGAGTGGGATCGGTCAAGGTGGCGGCCTTCACGTCGACTCGCGTCCGTGTCCGTTCCCGACACACGCTCGAACGCCGTGCCGGCATCGCAGTGCTGTCGGGAGAAAGAGACCGCACGGTGTCAGTGACCGCGGGGCGAGAAAATGGAGCATGCGGACCTGTAGTTCGGAGCGCTCCACCCACCCGCTTCGTCGCCCCAGAACCTCGCGGCAGGGCGCGCCTGCTGGCGTGTGTGACCACGCGCGACGAGCTGTACCGCCGCCGTCGTTCAGGACCGTCCACCGGCGTGCGGAACGGTGGACGCGTATCGGAATCGAAGTCGACGAGCGTCGTCGTGTCGTCGCTGGTCGAGGTGATGAGTGACGACAACGGGAGTCGTCGAGGAGGAAGAAGCGATCCGCGCGCGACGGCACAGCGTAGGTCCGTGTACATCAGCGCAGCACCGTGTGGTCAGTACGCCCTCGCGAGCGGCGTGAACGCCTCTTGCCAGCTGTATAGCCCGTCCGCCGAGTGCGAGGGGAGCCCGAGCCAGTCCATCCGGATCGGTCGTGCCTTCGCCTGAGGTACTGCCAACCGAGACGGAGGTCGAGCATCACGGCTGGGTGGAGAAAGCTTGCCGGAGATGCGCGCGAGGGAGAGCCGCACGCCTTTGGGGTGCGCGAGGGGCAGAGGGCGTAGGAGGGTGGACCCAGAGGCGTCGAAGTCACGAGGATGAGTTTGAGGAGCTTGTACCATACACTCACGAGGGAGTTCGGGAAGCTTGTGGATGCTGCGGTCAACATTCAAGGCGCAATTTCAGCAGGTAAGAGCGTGGTATGGGCTGGCGTAAGACGTTATGAGGTGGTCCCTGGATGAGTACAGCAACGTCTGTTAACGGTCTCAGGACTCACTCGAAACCGCCGAGGTGCTTGCACTCGACCTCCTCGATGACCAGCGATTCCCTGGGGCCTTGCCGACGATCTTCGCGGGGACGTGGTGCTGCGCGCCGCGAGTCGAGCGAGCGCACAGAGCGCGGCTTGGTCGTGCCCGCATGGACGAGCAGGACGAGTGCAGAGTGGACTGGGAGGGCGACGCGGAGGGTTGGGATAAGACCGACAGCGACGCCGTGCCGGACTGTCCACGAGTCGGACGTGCCCGCGCGAACAAGCAGGGCGCGCGCGAGAGGGGTGGTGGACGGGGGTAAAGCAGAGGTGGAGAGCACAAAAAACGGGTGTACTCACAGAACTAGTGGTCGCCGCAACTCACGGTGCACACACCAACACCCTGACCCCCGCACGCCGCAGTTCTCCAGAGGGTGGCAGCCGGGCGGGCGAAGGAGGAACGCGGCACCGGGCGCCCGCGATTGGGTGCTCAGGTGCGCGGCGGAGGGCGCGAAGCGGGGGAGGCGGATGTACGAGCCTCTTCACGTCCGGAAGGACGTCCTCGCATGTTGTGCGTATCGTGGGCGCCGCCAGGAGGATGGGCGAAAGAGATGGCTGGCACCGGGTGTCGCCGGACGCCTGAATGGGGTGCGAAGCGTGAAACGAGGGAGAGAGAGAGAGAGAGAGAGAGAGAGAGAGAGAGGAAAATGGTGCGCAGGTACCGCTCGCGGTCCCGCTTCCGACCGAGGCGTAACTCCGCTGGCGCCTATCCCTGGCGGCGCACTGGGTCATGCTCGCGAGCATCGTGTGGGTGACCGAGGGGTAGAACTCTGCAACGTCGAACGTGAAGACGGACGTGCAGGGTCACCGGTCATCCCGCACGCCCACGTTTGGCTAGTGTAGTGCACGAGCATGAGCACAGCGTCGACCGTAGCCCTCTCCTTCGTCCCGCGGAACTGCCAGGCGGAGTTTGCGCACGCGGTCAGCGCATGCGTCTATTAACATGGGTAGGCTGTATTTTCTCTTCAGCTCGCCTACCGTTCACTCCCCGTCCTCCTCCCCACCCACGTCCCCGCTCACATCCCGTCTCGCGAGATCCGGCGCTCAGGGAAACTCCATCCCAATCAGCCTCACTATGCCGCCCTCGCCGACCGTCTCTGCCAAGCATTCACCCCGCACTCCGGTACGCACAGACTTGAATCACCCAATGACGCGAACAACCGGCTGATGAGACACTCACACTCAGACCTCGGCGCATTTGTCCATTGAACAAACCTCAGACACGGCTCGCCTCCCTGAAGATACACTCTCCTCCGTGACGCTGCCAGTATGCCTGTTTTTCTCTTTTCGGAAGCTAAAATTGGCTCACACAGTTCGACCAGGCGAACACGTCCCTTGACAAAGTCTGCGTCCTGCTGAAGGAGATTCTTGACGAATTCAAGAAGGTATCGTGTGATCGTTTCCACGTCCCTCTCGTACGCTTACCATTGATCAGCGCCCACAAGCGGCAGAAGAAGGGATCAGAACGGAACATAACACCAGCGGGATTGAACCCGTGAGTATATCGTTCACTTTCTGCCAGAGAGAGGTTCATGGGTTGCGCAGACTCGTATCGGACCGTTGCTAGCAGCAGGAAATACACAACTGCCCGATATCAATGATGGTATGAAGGTACGTCCCACATCTCACTCGGCTGCATCAAGTTATGCTGAACGTTCCGAATGATCGGTGCAGCAAACGTCTAACAAGTACAAGCAGCCGGAGATCGATACGGCATGGAACGAGACGAGAAAGACGGCGGAGAAGTACAGCGACGAGCTCGTCGACCAGTGGAACAAGGAGATCGACGGCCTCTTGACCTTTGTACGTGTCGACCTTCGTGCCTCGGCAGTGACACTCACCCGCGATCACTCAGGACGGTCTGTTCTCCGCTGCTCTCACCGCGTTCAACACCATCGCCTTCGCCATGCTCCAGCCTCAATCGAACGATCAAACGAACGCGATCCTCACTCAGGTCTCTGCCCAGCTCAAAAGCTTCGCGCTCAATCCTTCCTTCGTCAACTCCACCGCCTTGTCATTTGGGGATATCGTGCTGACCCCGTTTCACCCCGAGACCTGGGTCGTGTGGGTGAATGCGCTCTGGTTCACTAGTCTCACCTTCAGCTTGTCGTCGGGACGATCGGAATCATGGTGAAGCAATGGCTCAAAGAGTATAACACCGGGCTTTACGGGTTCTCCGCGCCAATCACACGACGTCGAATCTACCGGCTAGAGAACCTCAACAAGGCGTACATCCCTTTCATCATCTCGCTTGTGCCACTTCTCCTTATCGTTGCCGTCATTCTGTTCTTCGCCGGCCTCCTCGTCCTCCTCTTCCACTCCGACGTCCACGTCTTTGCCGCCACTGCAACGCTCGTTGGGATGCTCCTGCTTTTCGTCATCATCACAACGATCATTCCCTCGATGCATCCATCGATGTGTTACTTTTCGCCTCAATCCAGGGCCTTCCATTCTCTCTGGAGTGTCATTCTCAGTTTCTACTCGCTCATTTATTGTTCAATCATACCTGCCCTCCGCTCTTTTTCTCGCCCCTCTACCAGAGCGATTGGGGCTACCTTGAAACTGCTACCGTTGGGCGCAGACAGACCTTCCACGACTTTGCATTATCGCTGAGGTTTCCAGATCCCAACACTGTATGGAAAGGCGACGAAGAGGCTGTTATCTCACAAAACGTAACCGATCTCGACGCCCAGACGGTCCACTGGGCGTTGGTCAGCTCTCAAAACACGGGCATGGCGCACACGGCTGCGATATGCCTATCCGGCGACCCACAGGTTGCAAGTCGTATCGGGACTGGACCTTCAAACGCCTCTCAGACCTCTACGGGTCTTGGCACAATGGCCAGACTTCATGGTGAAGATGCTTACGATCCCCGTCTTGCACGGCCAATTCTCTGTCGAAATGCTAGAGAGTGGAGAAGACCAGAACGCCAACTCTCCAAGAACGCCGTTTCATCCGAGTATAACAAGACTGCGGTCCAACTGCTCGTCAGCGTGCAAAGACGGTCGAACCAGCGAGTGCAGACTCAGAATGGGAAACTCTGCGGGGCAACGACGCGTTCCAGATGATCCACGACGCTGGAACTTTGCAACTCGGTGCGTCTGCGACTTCACCTTCAACCCCGTCAACTTCAGGGCGCTCATCGTGACCGCAGCTGCCTTTGCGGCAGCCCACCGGATGAAAACACTCGTCAGCGACCGTAGCCTCCGACGCGCAGACCGCCTTCTCAAGACGTCCTCACAGGGAGCTCCAGTTCATGTACAGGCATATCGACTCCATCTGGCAACTCGTCGAGCACTCGGCGCCCAGGATTCGTGAGTGCGACGGCATCGCTGCGATCCAGCCGTTCGTCGCGCACGCGTTCTCCTCCTTCGAAACGCTCCTCAACACGATCGACTGGTCGCTGCCTGTATTACCGGACGACACCTGCAACTGGCTCTGCGGGATCCTGATCGACATGCACCAACTCCACTCCCGTTCCCCAGACGGCATCCGCCATCTGGTCACACCGTCGCTCGTTGCGGCACTCGAGCACGCGTTCATACAGCTCGTTGGAACGGAGGATTGGCGTCACATGGAGCCGCAGGGTGGTTGGGTGGGCATGTGCAAAGATCGCCTCCTTGATCTCACGTCGAAGGTCCCGCCGTGCCGGGCCCCTCCACCAGACGCGTCGTCTTCCGCCGCAGGTCCTCAATCGGAGAAACAGAACGACCAAGCTGCGGAACCCGAGCTCGTATCCGTCTTATTGTGCGATTCCTGACGCTGACCCCGTCTCACAGCCCTGCGGATTCCCCCGTGGTGGACGCCGCTGCCACTCCACACGAAATGCCCGTGGCGCCCAACGCAGCTTCTGCCACTTCGTCAGCAGCACCCACGGATACACCGCGCGCACCTTAGCTTTTCGTCGTGCACGGGTTGAAGTGATGGCGTTCGTGCG
>NW_025954863.1:0-9064 GCF_022376455.1 Epithele typhae | reverse complement strand
CACACTTGGCACGATAGAACAGGTGAAATGAGGACTTTCGAGCGCGACAAGAATGAAGAGCGTACCATAAAAAGTAGCGGAGATAGGTCAAGGTCTTCCATCCCCTAGGCTCCGACCTGGGCGAGTCTTCGGGTGCTCGGACCGTGAAGTGGCAAGTTCGGGGTGTATCGACCTGTGAGGTGCGTCAATAGAAAGGTGGAATGAAGATGGATCGAACGATAGTAAGATCACAGCGAACGGACGGCGGGAGGAGTATGCGCGGGCATCCGCGCGCATTCCCACGTCGTCTCGGCGACATCTTGCTCTACACGCGCACGTCCGCGCGTACAGCACGAAGGCTCTCTGGGATGTCTCATGAAGTGCGCGGATGCCCGCGCATACGGCATGTGTGTGTATCCACGCTTCTCGATGACACTTGCTTGCATGCGCGGATGTCCACGCGTTGAACGGAACGCTCAGCCTTCTCAGGCGTGTGCAGACGTCCGCGTGTCAAACAGTCTGTTGTGCATCGTTGGGTGCGCGGATATCCGTGAATCGGACGTCCAATCCCTGGCCTTGTTCTGCTACTTTCCCATTGCCCTTCTACGCGCGGATGTCGGTGCGTCGAAGCCGGCCCCCATACGGGCGGACGCCCGCGCGAGCAAGACCGCCCTTGTATGAGTGGAGGTCCGCGTATTGAAGGATCATCTGGATGTCCACGAGAGCAAGACTGTCCTTGTACGCGGCCACCACGGGCGGATGTCCGCGCGTTGAACTACGGTGCTTGTACGGGCGGACATCCGCGCGTTGAAGGATGCTCCTTGTACAGGTGTATGTCCTCGCAAGCAACGGCGTACTTGTACGGGCTGACAACCGCGTGTCGAAGGACTGACCCCGTACGGGCGGACGTCCGAGCGCGCAGCCTCTGTGATCTCTGGCCGTCCTTCAACTTGGGCACATACTGATATAATAATGTGATATTGGCACATGTACAAATACAAATATACTATATGGACTCAGCGCAGCAGGTGGGATGGAAAATACTTTGCCGATTGTCGGGGACAGCACAGATTATCGCGCCTGGGGCGCCGTTAAAACGAGGGGTTCAACGCGCACCCGTGTGCCGAATCATGTGCAAACCGGACACAGAGCGAGCGAGATGCGAGGGCAGGACCGGGGGACGTAGGAGGATGGGAGGAGACAAGTTGGACGTACATAAAGTCTGGCATCTCCGACACAAATCTCCACCGATCTTTACGGCCAAGCGCGCGTTCGAAAGTGTTTGACAACGCGAATCGAATGATACCGGACGCATCTTCTACGGCGACGATGTGGGTGAGATCGAGCACCAGGAAGAGAGGAAGAGGGTGCTGACTGTGGGCGCTCTTGCACAGCGCACAGCGGGCGAATGGTTGCGGTTGGCGAGACGGTGGGGGGCGCGATCGAAAGGCGTTGACGAGGGCTATCAACGCCCCAACTTGCAGCGCAATCGGAGCGGAAGTGGTGCGACGGCGCTTCGAGTTCATGCCCGAGGGTCGCTGGAAGCGGCAGGGAGACGGAAGCGGCTGCCGCAGGTGAACGGTAGCGCATCTTGGCGGCGGTAAGGGCGCGTTCAATGCAGCGTGAAGAAGGAAGAGAACGTACCAAGTCGTGTGTGGAACGGATGGAAGTCCCAGCCGTGGTGGTCCAAATCGCCAGGTTCGAGGAGGTGGAGGGGTGATGATGTGGTGGCTGTCGCAAATGAAGGGCTGGTCGTGCCGGCGTACGTGAACGTGCGTCAGAAAGCCCTTGAAGATGGTAAGAGAACGGACCTGGCCGCGTCGCAAACGTACTCCGAACCGTCGGGGGACGGGAGCAGCAAGTCGCGACGCACTGAGCCCTCTTCTGTCGCAGAAAAGGATGCGCAGCGGGACGACGGCGTGGCGGATCGTGTGGCGAGGTGACTCGTAGGAAAGATGGGGGAAATGCGCACAAAATAGGCCTGGGAGGGTGTCGAATGGAGGAGCACTCTTGGAGGGACGGGGAGACATTCAGCTGGAGGGGAAGGTGGGGGAGCGCGAAGATCCGAGCGACGTTGGGGAAGCATATTTGCGCCTATTGCGATGTAAAAGCACTCACCAAGAAGCCAAAGACGACAGCTTTGAAGCAGTGACTGGTGTGTGACGAAATGAGTCCGGGTCGGCGCAAAGGGGAAGCCCGAGACTATGGAGCGACCTCTGTGTCGAGGGCGGCAGTGATCACAACGTAGGGCGACGACGATGGCACGCCCCACGACGCGGAGGGGCGCATTTGAAAGCCACTGATTACGCGCACAGAACGATCCCGGCCGCGCAAGAATCGGCGGTGGCGTCGCGGACCAATGAGGTGGGAGATGTTGGTCTGAATAGGAAGAGGACAGAGTGTTCGACTGCAACGTCCCTAGGCGTCCTGGGGCGGAACACCGTCGCGCTTGGCATGATAGAAAGGGGGTAATGAAGGCTTTGGGTCGCAACAAGAACGAAGAACGTACCATGAAAACTGGCGTAGATACGTCAAGTTCTTCCCTTCCCTAGACTCCCTGGGCGACTGTTCACGTGCCCGGACGATTGTGGGGTGAGTTCGGGGTGTATCGACGTGCGAAGGGACTCGGCTGAAATAGGGAAGCAATGCTGATAAAACGATACTAGGATCATGGCGACCGGACGGTGGGAAGGGGATGTCGGATGGCATGAGGAGGACATACCTCTAGTGACTGTTCATTTGGATTATATATGCACGAGCATCCACGCGCATTCCCACGTCGTCTCGGCGGCACCTTGCTCTACTCGCGGACATCCGCGCGCACAACGTGAAATCTCTCTTACAGTCCCTCCGAACATGCGGACAATCGCGCATATAGCGAGTGAGCTCTGTGTCTGTCTTGTAGACATGTAGACAATGCTTAATCGTTGTGTCATCAACGCGCGGATGCCCGCGCACCTAGCACAGTCTACGGTCATCCTAGTTCAGACTCCCCACACTCTTCTCGGTGACATCTGCCTCCATGCGCGGATTTCCGCGCGCGTAACCACTGGGATCTCTGGCCGCTCTTCAATGCGCAGATGTCCGCGCGAGTAACAGCTTTGTTGCATGGGCGGACGTCTGCGCGTCGAAGGACAGCCGTTATACACGCGGATGCCCGCGCGTTGAAGGTCAGTCCTTGCACGTGCGGATTGGCCAGTCCTTGTGCGCGCGGATGTCCGCACATGCAACCTTCAGGATCTCTCAATGTCCTCCAATATATGCATATATTGGTATTGGTCCATGTACTAATACATGAATACTATACGACCTTGTCGGGGAGAGTACAGATTGTCACGCGTGAGGCGGCGCTCGAACGGGGGGTTTAACACCCAACTGTGTGCAAAATACCGTGCCAAACGGACGAAGAGCGGGCAAGATGCGAAGG
The DNA here is from genome assembly GCF_022376455.1 of Epithele typhae. Taxonomy (NCBI): domain Eukaryota; kingdom Fungi; phylum Basidiomycota; class Agaricomycetes; order Polyporales; family Epitheliaceae; genus Epithele; species Epithele typhae. The sequence goes on along the minus strand of NW_025954863.1, from coordinate 5,658 downwards.
CAGGACCGGAGGACGCAGGAGGATGGGAGGAGACAAGTCCGACGTACATAGATTCTGGCACCTGCGACGCAATTCTCCACCGATCTTTACGGACAAGGGCTCGTTCGAAAGCGTTCCACGACGCGCATCAAATGATGCCGGACGCGTCTTCTACGGTGGCGAGGTGGGCGAGATCGAGCACCGGGAAAAGGGGAAGGGAGCGCCAGCCGCAGGCGCTCTTGCACAGCGCACAGTGGGCGAGTGAGTGCGACGGGTGAGATGGTAGCGGGCGCGATCGAAAGGGGTTGACGAGGGCTAGCAAGGCCCCAGCTTCCAACGCGATCGGAGCGGAAATGATGGGGCGGCGCATCGATTTCATGCCTGAGGATGACTGGAAGCGGCGGGGAGATGGAAGCGGCTCCCTTAGGTGTATGGCTGCACGTCTTGGCGGCGATAAGGGCGCATTCAATGTAGCATGATTAGGGGATAACATCTACCAAATCGCGTGCGGAACGGATGATAGACTGGGTCGTTGTGGTCAAAATGGCCATGGTCGAGGAGGGTGCAGATGGGGTGGAGGGCGATGATGTGGCGACTGTCGCGAACGAAGGGCTGGAAGTACCGGCGCGCACAAGGGTGCGTCAGAAAGGCCTTGAGGATGGTAAGAGAACGAGCCTGGCCGCGTCGCAAACGGGCTCCGAACCGTCGGGGGACGAGGGCATCAAGTTGGCACCGGGGTGGGGGCTCTTCTGTTGCAAAAGACGACGCGCAGTGCGACAACGGTGGGGCAGATGGTGGGACGAGATGGCTCATTGAAAAGAGGGGAAATCAACGCACAAAACAAGCCTATACGTCCCACAAACGGTGAGGAACTCGTGGAGGGACGGGGTGGCAGTCGGCTCGAGGGCGACCTCCGTGTTGAGGGCGGTCGTGATCGAGACGTAGTTCCACGACGACGGCACGCTCAACGACGCGGAGGGGCGCGCCTGAAAGCCACTGACGACGAGCACAGAACACGTCCGTCCGCACAAGAATTGGCGGTGGTGTCGCGGAGGAATCGGGTGTGAGATGTCGGGATGGGGAGGAGGGGGACTGCGTCTTCGAGCGCGACATCCCGGGGCGTCCAGCGGCGTAAATCGTTCGTGCATGTCACTGTACAACGGGGGGACGAGCGTGTTCGAGCGCAACAAGAACGAAGAGCTTACCATGGAAACTGGCGGAGATACGTCAAGGTCTTCCCTAGCCTGGGCTCCCTGGGCTCCCTCTCGTGTGCTCGGACGACCATGTGGCGAGTTTGGGGTGTATCGACGCGCCAAGGGCCTTGATAGAAAGGGGGAGCACAAGAGATCAAACGATACTAAGATCATGGCGAACGGACGGCAGGAAGGGGATGGATGGCGTGAGGAGCATGTGACTGCCAACTTGGAGTATGCTTGGGCATACGCACGCATTTCCCACGTCGTCTCGGCTACACCTTGCTTTACACGCGGACGTCCGCGCGCACAGCGTGAAGGCTCTGCCGCAGTCTTTCCCAACGTGCAGACACCTGCACATCTAGCGTGTGCAGGCATACGTGTTCGGACTCCTCACACTCCCTTCTCATAGGCAACTGCCTCCATGCGCGGATGTCCGCACGTCGAATGCCCAGTTGTACATATGCGCTGGATGTGCGGACATCCGCGTATTGAACGCTCAGCATACATTGTACATTGTTGGGTGTGCGGGTGTCCGCGCATTGAACACACAGCTGTATATCGTTGGATGCGCGGACGTCCTCATGTTGAATGCTGCTCAGCCATAAGTCGTTAGGTGCGCGGGTGTCCGCACGTTGAACAGTCTGCCAGGCTTCATTGTACATGTACAAACATAGTATATGACTTTGTCCTTCTGCATGCGGACACCCGCGCACTTTGCCAAAGGCCTCTGAGGTTTCTATCCCGAGTCTATCTTTAACACTGTGTAGTTAGCCGAAACACCCCTTCTATACATGTTAGCTTTCTGTGTGCGAAATATGATGCAGAATAAACATGTCTAAATACAGATATCCCATACCAAAAGGGGGGTGGTAGTGGAGAGGAGACTGGAGAGGAGGAAGGATGAGGACGGCGTTCAAATCGAAAATAGCCCGATCGGGAAGGATTCCCACGTGCAGACGCCAGACAAGGGCGCCAAACACATTGAATCGCCCGCGCGACTCGAGTTTTTGCTGATCCTTTTGGAGGAGAGAGACAGCTCGGATGATGTGCACTAGAACACATGTACATACAAAACAGAAATAGGGAAGGGTACAGTGGTGGGTAGCTCGAAAACCTCGAGTCGCGCCTGGCAGCAGCCACCGGGGGCATTGCCAGATGAAACACGCAGCTTCATGCTTTGTTCATATAGATTGTCCCATTGATGTACCGCACAAACTCATCTTGAGGGACATCCTTGTATCATTGATTGCTAGCCAATCAGAGCTCGAGCTTCCCATGATACGAGGAGAGACATTCAAAATGAGTCCAGATGGCGCATCCGCGAGGCATTCTATATGAGCCATCAAGGAAACGGCTTGTCTCATCAGGAAATGCCCCCGGTGAGCACGGAAGGGTGTGAGCAAGGCGGACGAGCGCGAGTGTGAGAGCCTCGTCTACTCACCTGGCAGCAGCACGGAAGGGTTGAGCTGGCATGGAGCCGCCCTGCGTCCTCCTCGTACTGCCCGGCGAGAGGGGCTCGCGCCACGCACGCCATTGACTCGTCAGAAGCACCCGTTAGGGGTTGGAGCTCCCGGGTTGTGTGGCATGGGGCAGACACGCCGTGGGCGTGTCGAGGTGCGCGTGGGCCTCCGCGCTGGAGGGCGCACGGCAGCGCGCACACGCACTTCCCGGAGGACGCGTGGCGGCAGGGACAGGTGCGGCGTGCTCAGCGCGTCCACTTGGAGGACTGGCCGCTCTCGCGATGTGCCAGCTTGCGGGGAGAGGCGCCGGCTCTTCGCGCTCGTCTGAACGGGCTCAGATTTGGTGCCGGGCCGCTGCGTGGGCGACTCAACTCGTGTAAACCGTGTTTAAACACCGATCAAATTGAAAGTAGGTCATGTTTTGTCTATGACTCAGTCGCTTTGTGACCAAATCAAACAAACAGTATGGGATGCCTAGGGCAGAATGAAAAACATTATATATTTTAAAAATGAGCTATACATTGACTCAAGATCTGACATGCAGATCAGACCAGTATCTAGCAAGTGCGACTGTATAACCCCAACGGTAATAGGGGTGCTGTAGGTGCACACGTAGAAATGCAGAAGTGCGGGGCCTAGAATACGTGCAGGTGGAGAATGGATACGAAGATGAAGAGGTTTCGTACCAACGAGGGTGGGGGCTAAACTCGGCGCGTGCGCGCGAGCGGCAGAGCACGGACACCGCACCCTGAAGCACAGGCGGAGCAATACAGAGTCCAACTGTGGAAGTGTCGGCTCACGCAGTCTTACACCCGCCCTCGCCGTTGCGGGCCCGGACCCCGCCACCGACGGGCACACCTCTGAGGGCTTTGTGTACACCCAGGGCGTTGTGCGCTCTACTATCCCCACACTCACGCAACTGCGCGCGAGAGCCTGGCCGGGAGCACGCAGACGCCCCCGGTGTTGCCTTCGCCGCAGACCTTCGGGTGTACAGTCGGCGAAGTGTGTCGGAAGAGGCCAAAGCCGATCCAGAACGGTGGGCATACGCGAGGTCACCAAGAAGGAGAGCTAGCTGCTACCATCGTGCGGCCAGTGAGCAGGTGTCAGAGGTGCATGGTGCAATGATACACATACAGTCCACTCACCAAGCTACTTCCCCGGCGCAATGTCCAAGCTCCAGTCCCACTCCTGGTCTCTGTTCCCATTCTTGTGCACTGCAAGCATGCACTCGAACACCTTCAACTTCTGGTTCATAAGTCACCGCGTGCACGCGCATCGCCGCCTTCCGGAACTTGCACGGGAGTCCCTTCTAGTTAGATGCGAGGACAGTCTTCACCGCGAGCCCGTTGGCGTCATCGTTATCCTGTCAGTGGTCGTGCTGGCGCCGATACTCCTCCCCGAACTTTGCAGCCGCGAGTCCCAGGCGCGGGAGGAACGGGAGCAGGCCGCCGTTCGAGCCACTGTTCGAACGTGCAGACATTGATGCGCACTCGACTCACACCTTTTTGCGCGACACAGTGAGTGTTGGAATCTGCCCGCATACTTAGCAAGCTCGGTCGTACGGTACCAGCGCTTAGTCATCCCGTAGATAGCCGCCGTCCCTCGTCCCGCACTCGCCTCACGCGTTTGCCCTTCACCACCACCTCGTTCTCCCCCGCGTCCGTCTGTACTCGCCTCCCGGTGCCCGTAGCGACCAACCGCGTGGTATCGATTGCCTTTACCCCCTCGTCAGACCCCGACCGAGCCGCCGACTTCTAACAGTGAGTAGTATGCGGCACGCCTGGCGCCCGAGGGCAGGTCGACCGCCGCGAGTGGGTAAGGGGCAAATGTGAAGCCTTGAAGCCAGAACGGAGGCACTTGATGTTGTCTACGAGAGGACCAGCGAATTGATGGTATCGCGAAAAGCTTGAGAGGGCCGCCCGTGCGCGTGTACGTTGGTAGCAGGGGTGGTGGGCGCGAGTGCTCATCTGCTACCCACGGCGCAAGCGGCATGCACAGTGCACGCCCAACTGGCCATGCCTCGTGAACGAGGTCCACGTGCTCAAACAGGAGTACCTTCACTAGAGCCGTTTACATACGAACGCGGAATCAATGATTCGCAATTTTCGGGAGACACCCAGGCACCATGCGCGAATGTGACTCGCGAGTCACGCCTCGCGCCTCGCGCCTGGCTCGCGCGTGCGCGTTGAGTCCCCCGCGTGATGCAACTCGCGCGTGTGCATTTTGAACCTCCAACTTGACGGCCTCTGCTGCAGCGCACACTCCAGAAGCTTCTCCGCAGTGTCGCCCATAGACCCTTCTGGCGGCGCACCTGGCGCACCGAGCTCTGCCGCGTCACCCTCGACGACACACGAACGGGCCCTCGAGTGGGCCAGTATACGGACTTGCGCACGCTGGGGTATCAATGCAACCCGCTGGCGGGACATGTACACGGAAGAGGACAATGAGGTCGTACCAGGGGCGGAGGTGGCTGTGGAACGAGTACTTGCACCAGGGAGGTTCTGTGCGCAGTGCGTGAGGGCATCTGGGGGGGAGAGAAAACGGGTCAGCAAAGGGGTGTCGCCCACGCTCAATTGCATACAGATGCGCGCTAGCGAGCAAAGGTGCAATGACTGCATGGTGATATCGCCCGAGGGAGAGGTACGGTTTGTTGCCATATATGGCGGTGAGGGGTTGGCGGGTGCGTGAGTGACGTCCGACATGTTGGGCAGGATACCAAACCGCCAGATGGACATCCTTTGGGACACTAAGATAGAAGCATAAAGGTGCTCTTCTAGAGCATTATGAATGGCGTCTTCAACCTCTTCGACGGAAAACCATTGGTGGCGAGCGTACGAGACACATGCGGTGCTGCATGTGGCAGGGCGGCTCCTGTTACACAAAGATACTTCAGGAAGCGGACGCAAAGCAGTAATCTGCGGAAGCGTAGTGGCCATATAACGAGTTCTGTGTACAGCGGGACTTGCACGCTATTGGCTGGGAGGTCCAATATGAGCCGCGTGTAGCCATGTTGCACCGCCGCC
>NW_025954862.1:0-9069 GCF_022376455.1 Epithele typhae | reverse complement strand
AAACCTTGGGAAGATGGAACCACTCACATGTTTGTCCTCATGTAGATCGACTCCTTTCGCGGAGGCATCGTACGTCGCACCATTCGCGAGCGGACTGGACTTATCAGGGTCATTTGACGCGTCAAGTGGGGTGTTCTTGGCTGGGCGGGGACGGGTTGAGCAGATTGGGTGCGTGAGGCCGCGACTGGCGGGGCAGGGGTGCGTCGTGTGACGACCATGGTTGAAGCGTGAGGGGGCGTGCACCAGGCAGACTATATGCGTTAAGGCGACAGCAGGGGTAAGCTAGAGAGCGAGGGGCATCCGAGGCAGCAAGGGTGGGGAAGACGAGACACGACACGGCACTGTTCAGTCCCCTGGCCCAGCGCGCGCGACGTGTAATTTGTTTGGCGCTGTTTGTGCAGCGCCATTCCCCACCAACATCACATTCATCACTCTGCTTGACAAGAATAACACCTCTTTCTCCCTCCATGGACTCAATCAATCTTGGAAACTAGCACATACCATGCCTGAGAAAGGGCTGCGTACCTGGGGCACTTGCGAGTTTTCTCGCTTGGTACAAGTCTCCCACGGTGAGATCTCTGAGAGATTCGGAGTGTCTTCTAGAAAGGACCCGTACCCACCGAAACATTTTTTTGCAACTTACTCGTCGAGGCAGAAGTATGGACTTCTCTCCAGTAGGCTACAGCGCTATGAGTACTAGGTTATGCAGCTGCATCGGTCACTAGCCTCACACCAGTCACCTGTGGCAGCGGATTTGTGTCACGTGCAACGTGGGAATCATTATGAGACCAGGCACGTTCAACTTGCTCTCAGTCTGACTGGGACCCCCGCGTAGAAGTTCCTCTATCCCATGTTATGGCCTCTTCAAACAGACGCACCTATTCGCGTCGTCGCACCCCCCACAAAGAAGCCGCTCTCCCGTCTTTACAGTCGTCCCCCCTCGTTCCTCTCAACACCGATGAAGATGTCAGCTTCACCGTCATGGCAAGTCGCATGAACAAACGAGCCCGCAAAGTCACGCGAGATACGCCAACGAGGCTTGATGGCTCAGAGGATGGTGCTCGAGCCGACGGAGAAGACCGACCCCAGAAGCGGCACAGGGTACTGCTCACGGACCAAGCCTCTTCAGACGGTGACTATATGCGCCATGATCCTAATCCTTCAGCTTCGCGACCTTGTACGCCCCATCTCCAGGCCTTCCCCTTCTCTCCACACCCTATCCTCATGGATCACAGTCATCTGGCCGACAACAGTCCCCCTCTTTGCTGCCTCGTCAAGGTACCACTCGTACAAGCTCTCGTAACCTCAAGGAGAACTCCGCTGCACAAGACCGTCGTCCTCTTGCCTCGCCTTTTGGAGGTCGTCCAGCCTTGGGCGAGTCCCCTGAGAAGCGTGCACGACTACGGAAGAAACAGCTTGGTCATCAATTGAAGGCCCGCACCCTCTCACAATTTACTGCTCTTCCCGAGAAAGTCGCCGAACGAAACCTCGTCTTGTCGCCATCCAGTGTCCGTACTGAAGACTCCTTGTTCTGTTCTGATCCATCCGATGCAATCGACACAACCTCCCATTTCCAATCCAGTATCTCGGCCCATAGTCGCTCTAGTTCTATCCCCTCCGTCAAACCTGTGCAAAATGACATTCCCGACATGTGGCTGGTTCCTCCCAGAACCTTGTTACGTGCACCTCCTCTCGGAACCTTGTTACGCGCACCTCCGCTCGCAACCCTCGCCCTTGAAGGAAGCGCTCAAGATGCCGTTCCAGAGCACCTATCCTTCTTCGCCGATGCGCCGATGCAAGTATCTACACCGCCTCGAAGACAGCGAAGCGCCTCGCTTGGCCTATGGGCACATGGCCTTATGCCGCAGTTAGAAGCCGACCCACCCCCGCCCATCAAGAGCTTCAGCTACGACAGCGATGTAGACATGTCTGACAGTAGCCAAGCTGGTTCCCCCAGACCGCCACCCCGCGCCCACCCTCCGCGAAGACGGCGCAGGACGATCGTGCGTCTACCAAACGACAGTCTCTTCTCGTCATCACTCGACTTCTCCGGAATGATGTCCGAAATGGAGCACCTTCCTCGTGCCCCCGCTCTCGATGGCTCTCTGCCCCCTGAGCAACCATCTGCCATCGAAGCTCCTTTGACTGGTCTCGAGTCGGCGTTCTCTCTCACTGACGCACCTTCAAACGTCCCAAGAAAGTTGAACCGGGCAAAAGCTTCCGTCTCTGATTCTCGCAAGTCCGCGCCTGATTCTGCAGTCGCTTGCAATCAAGTTGGTAACTTGAGCTCTCCTCTGCCTTGTCCTCAGTTTGGACCGCCGCCGCATCAAGCTAGCCTGGACCCTGGTGGTGATGAGCTACTCGATATGTTCTCGATTCTAGGACTAGATGGTGAGCCCCTTCATCATACCTTGAGGATACTATCTTGTTGTAGCACACGGATCAGTGCAGTTGACCGTGCCATTCAACAGAGGACGAAAAGTGGAATGATCACGGCGACAATCCTTCTACAGACTCACACCCCCAAACAGATGGTGGACATAGCAAGGGCTCTGGACTTGGCCGAAAACGAGGAGATACAATCCGAGCTTCTGACTTTGCGAAAATTCCCGCGTCCGCTTCGCTCGCGTCTGTCGGCTCTGGCTCTGGCTCTTCGTCTGGATCTCGGCCAGCCAGTAGACGGACGCGTTCGGGAACTGTCACGCAGCCCAGTGGTCACACAAAACGGGCACATGAAGGATGGCCGACTATCAAAATGCGCACGAATGCTGAACCCTTAACAGTAGACGACGACGACGACGACGAATTGCTCCTGAAGGCTGGCGACGTCATCGAATGAAATACGTTTTCTATGGTGACCGGTGAGTGCAATTTTTGCTGGGGCAATGTGTTTTGACTACAGCCTCGTGGCTCTCTGTTCGCAGGCTCCGAGTAGCCATACACAATTCTTGAAGGCAGAACCTCACTTGCCGTAATGGATAGACTCGCGTCATTGTTAAACCCCTCACCCGAGCCTCCCCCTGCAGTATCCCTTGTTTTCTTGCCGCTTCGCTGTCACTGTTGCCGTGGAAGTGGATGGAACCCTTGTACGCGTCGCTATACCAATGCAGCCATCGACCATTAGCTTAGCCACAATTCTCGCGTGGGCCGCTTGAGAACGTTCCGCGAAATGAGGACGACATGCCACGTGGGTTAGGGTTGGCGGTCAGCCGAGACAGCAGATCGGCGCTCCGGGGAGCGAACCTGTCCCACTACCACCATCATCCCATCCCATCCCACTCCGACTTAGGGCGTGACCCAAACACCCCGTTGCAGCACATTGCAGCTGAATGGCTTCTGCACCGCCCGTGACGCCCACGCCGCCGCCGTCCTCCACTCCCCGGGCGCCCTCCAGCCTATATGCGCTCCAGGTTCGCGCCTTTCTCGAGGCTGCGGATGCTGTTGACGCGGACCCAGACGTGATCGAGGACCTCCTCGACGGATTTCCCGTGGACGAGTCCCTGAACCCCGAAGATCTCCAGGAGGGGGACCCGGCCGGCGACGCGGATGCGGACGCGGGCGGTGCCGCTGGCGCTGGTCACGCTCCGGCCGCAGCGGCCCGTGACCAGGGTCACGCCGAAGGAGGCTCAGATGAAGACTCGGACGCCGGCGGAGACATCGCACACGAACTCGCGGCGTATATCGACGAAGGTTTGTCGATGACTTTTCTCTCCACCGTCGTCGCGTGGTCGCGGCGACTGGTCGGAGCGGACCACGCGGTGTGCTCCCGCTCTCATCCCGGACTAACATCTCGTCTGCTCCAGCACAGACCGCATGGACGGCACCGGAGATCAAGCAGATGAAGCACGTCTTGAAAGAGCAGGGTCAGCCCGCCGCGCCTCGGACCACTGCTGTCCGCTGACCAGGGTCTGCGTTAGGGATGACGCCGTTCGTCAACGAGTATGTGATCCGGCGCGGGGTTCCTATCCCCAAACTGCTATACGCTTTTGGAGTCTGTCTGGTAAGTCACTAGCCGACGATACTTTCCGACATGACCGGGCCATGACCTCACCTCCGTAGTGCAAGGAGCTCCGTCAGAAGCAACACCGCACGATGCTCTACTTTCTCCGTGTCGCTCTCTCACGCGAGTACGTGTGCACCGTTACCATACTTACTCCGCCATCCCCTCTGTGTATTACAAGCACCCTCACGTTTGTGGCGCGATTCTCCTCAGGCTAGAGTCACGAGAACGCCTGCAAACGTACAACACCGTCGACGATGCTGTCCACCTCATCCGAGCGTCAAAACGCATACTCATCCTCACGGGCGCTGGAATCAGTCAGTTCTTCCTTGCCTTTTAAATCCTCCGCGCCTTTCTCCCGGCTTTCCAGAAAGTGCATCACACTGACTCCCACAACCTGCTTCCGGCCATTTTCGTTCTGGGTCATCCACACAGGCGTCTCATGCGGCATTCCTGACTTCCGATCAAGAAACGGGCTCTACGCGTCGCTACAAGACAGCGGAGAGTACGAGCTCGATGATCCGCAGCAGATGTACGTCGTCTGCGCAACGTTCTCCCACTCATCCCGCAGTCTGGATGACGGACCCGAAATTTTTTTAGGTTTGACATTCAGTTCTTCCGTGAGAACCCGGCGGGTAAGTTGTGTACCGTTGTTGTTGCGAAGTTGAGCTTGCGTGACTGAAAGAAACACGCGTCCTGCCTCAGTTTTCTAGTCAGTTCGCGTGTCCATTTGCCTTTTAGGGGCCCTTGTTTCGACTATCAAGCTGACGATGACGTGTCCCTGCGTAGTTCATTTGCAAGGTGAGTTCCGGTCCCTCTCAACGTGTCTCAACTCGCGTTGCGGAGTACGTACACCGTCGACTAGCGCTCATTTGTTTTCTCCTCTGCCCAACTTTCGGGACACAGCAAAATATACCCGTCAAATTTCATGCCTTCTCCATGCCATCGTTTTATCAAGCTTGTCGAAGACAAAGGCAAGGTCCGTGGCCAGCAATCTTCCTGCGTGGAGTCTCAGGCAACTAATTTTTCATGCACCCGGCCATTTCACATAGCTGCTGCGGGTAAGTTCCCGCGCACAGCACGACGCCGACACTTCGCTCTGGAACTGACTTTTGCGTGTCGGCTTCATTCCATAGAACTACACCCAAAACATTGACACTCTCGAAACGCTCGTAGGCGTCAAGCGGGTTGTGCAATGCCATGGCTCATTCGCCACCGCCTCGTGCGTGAACTGCCGCATCGAGGTTCCCGGCTCAGACATTGCCGAAGAGATCATGAGCCAGCGCGTGCCGCTGTGCAAGGTCTGTAACGTGCCGCAGCCTGTCCCTCCGGCCAAAGCGGGGAGGAAGGGTAGGCGGCGCAAGACCAAAAACGGCTGGGATAGCGACGCGTCCGACGAGCCGGAGCCCCCGCCGTACCCGCCTGGCGTGATGAAGGTGTGTTCACCCTACTGCGACTCGCACGTTCGGCGTAGCATGACAGTACGCCGACACGATCAATTTCTACGTACGGCATCCCACAGCCCGGCATTACATTTTTCGGCGAGGGGCTCGACGACGTTTTCAGCCGCTCTCTGATGGAGGACAGGGCGCAGGTCGACCTCGTTATCATCATCGGAACCTCGCTCAAGGTCTCGCCCGTGTCAGACACAATATGTGAGTACACGCGCCGGGCGCATCTTCACGAACAACGCCCACTGTCTCACCTCACCTCGGCCGCGGTCCGTGTACCGCACGCCGCATCCCGCGCGCGTCCTCCGCCAGCGCATCTGCCACACTCCGTCCCGCAGATTCTTATTAACAAGACACCAGTGAAGCACATCAACCCAGATGTAAGCCGGCACCCGTGTTCGCCCACACCGCTGACGCTGACGCCGAACGTCCGCAGATTGTCCTGCTTGGCAACGCAGATGACGTCGTCCAGCACCTGTGTCGTCGGCTCAATTGGGACCTGCCCGCAGCTTTGCCCAACGCAAGCGGGCTCGAGCCGCCGCGCCCCAACCTGAGGAAACGACCGTCCGCGGACTTCGATCCCGAACCGCGGCGCGTGGGTAGCAGGTACGTACGCCCGCTCGCACCGACACCGGCGCACGCCGTGCTGACGTTCGAGCCAGCTACGTGTGGCTCTTCGAGGGCGCTGAAGGTGGTCGATGGGCGGACGACGTGGAGAAGAAGTATCCGGCCCTTGGGCCAGAGACCGCATCGGCGTCGCGCTCGCACCCGTCCGCTGGATCCCACCAGGCAACAGACCACCAGGTGAAGAAAGCTCGCATTCAATAGCGACGGGGCCGCGCCTATCTACATTCCGACTACCATCGGCGGAGCCGCAGTCGGAACGCATTCTTGGATTGTGGAGAGCTGGCGTCCAGGTAGTCTTCGTAGAAGCCGAGGATGAATTCCTCCGCTTTGAAGCCGAAGCGATTGTAGAGTAACTGCCAACGGTGTCAACACCAGATTGAGTACGAGAGGTCGAGACGGACACGGACCATGGCAGGGTTGTTTATGGACACATGTAGAGTGATGTCTTTGTGAGGATTGAACGTAATGAGGTGATAGAGCATGCAGCTGTATCCATTGCGGTCAGCAAGCGTGCCTCGCGCCAAGGATGACAGAACAAGACCCACGTCGCAATCTGCGAGTTGTCCCAACCCGATCGGACGACGAGATAAGTGATGTACGTCTCCTTGGGTGAGCTGAGGAACGCTGCGCCAACGACCAGTCGCTTGTACGTCGCGACCACCGTGCACTTCTCCGGGGAATAGTCCAGTGCATCCGTGACTGTGACATCGTCGTTCGTGAGCCATGTTCATCTTTCAGCAGATCTTCCGAGGGCCTGCTTACCATCTACGCCGTCCCAGAATGCCTTCTCCAAGAGCGCGTGCACCTGCGGAAGGTGCCAGCGTTGCAAAGTGCAGTAAGTGATCGGTGCGATCGTTTCATCCACCTTGTCCCGTTCGGGGCTAACGACCGTCAGCCCGAGCCCACGACGGTTACATCCCATGCATGCACTCACTGCGCAATGGCGTAATGCTCACGCACGTCGTCCATCAGGTCCATCCACGGCGTGCGTGCCTCCCAGTCCACCGCGATGGCGCCAGTCTCGGCGGGGACGTCGAATCCGCACAAACGAGACAGAAAAGAGTGCTCGTACGGCGTGGTCTTGATCGCGTACAGCGCATCGATGACCTCCTGGTTCGCGGCCTGCACCGGCCGTGCGGCGGGCAGAGAGGTGAGTGGCCCGGTGCGGAGGTGCGCTGGGACACGGTTGAGCGCCATACGGCGGAGCACCCGCTGAATGGTGAAAGATGTTGAACCCGGACGGCGCGCACGCTCATGCTCGCGAAAGGGGACGGACCGAGTGCAATCTGGCCTTTGCGGCCACCAGTGCTGCAGGAGCAGACGACGGAGAGCCCGTATCGCCGGAGGAGCCAGTGACTCTGAGCCGTAATGCGTTCTCTCTTGACAAGAGACGTGCGGCTCGAGACTAATGCGCGTTGAAGGCATGTTCGCAGCGGCGAAGGTGGGGCGGAAACTCACTGTATCATCTTTCTCTGCGTGCATCGTTTCCTCTCTGAAGAATGCATCCTCGGCAGCGAGAAGGTCTGGGAGCATTGGCTCGATGACGCTTTGGAAGTCGTTTCGCTCATCGGCGTCGCCGCTCCTCCATTCCCAGTTCAGCGTGTGCACGCGCAGAGCGTCCAAGAGAGGTTCGAGCGAGAACGGGGTCTCCGGCTCCTCCGAGTCTATTTTGACCGCCTTGGCTTTCCCTTTCCTGTCGGTCCGGCGCCGTTTGGACCTTCTCTTCCGCTGCAAGCAAGGTGGGTTGCGTGATGGGGCCTGTCGACAGAGTTGACTCACTTGGAAGACATAGTCAGAGTCAGAATCGTTCCAGTCGGAGTCAGACATAAGAACGGGCGAGATGGTTGTCGTGTGCAAAGTCGAAAGGACGAGCCAAGAGGCGCCCCTGTGCAATGACGCGATCACGAGACGGTTGTCGATCAAGGACGCGACGAGAATTCTTCTGCTCTGAACCACCACGATGTTTTCTTGGCTGCTGTACTCAGGTATAGGCCGGCGCAGCTCTCGGTATCATAGTCTTTGAAGAGAGCCGAAGTTTCTTCTGAACACCGCAACTTCGTCTCGCACATGCATTTTGGACCATGATATGCCCTCACGAGACCGCCATGTCTTGCGCAGTAAGCGCGACGAGCGCAACAATGAAGGAAGTGATACCTTTACCCACGGCCGCAATCGAAGAGAGGATAGCAGTGAGATCTGTCGAGCGCATTCGTGTTCTCTTTCAAAGATGCCCTCGTTAATTATAAAGTTAAGTGCCTCGCTAACGTTGTACATAGTCAACTCATTCACTGGTTCAGCCGAGAAACCACAGGGTATGGCGGCTCCTTCTCCGAGTGGAGGACGGACATCCTCAACTGGGTCCATTCATCGACATTGAAATATCCATACCCACTCGAGCCGCTGTTCCAAAGGTCAATACTTCAGTGCTGAGTACTAATTTTTCGTAGTTTGCCACTTACCCCAGTCCCGCCAGGCTGCGCATCCACTCGTAGTACACCGTGGGGCCGTTGATGTTGACATACCCTAGGTTTCAACATGAGAAGTGTTTTTGGTTGCAACATGACATGGAGGGCGCACCTGAACGGATCTTCTCGGACACGCCGAAGGCGTTGTAGATGTCCCTTGTCCACAGCGCCGCCATGAGGCTGTAATCCGAGGCATTGGCCAACGCGACCGCCTCGTCTACGGTGTCCACCACCGCCACGATCACCACCGGTCCAAAGCTCTCGCGGTCCCAGATGCGCATCCCGGGCTTGACCTCCGTGACGATGTGCGGCTGGACGAGCGATCCCTGCCGCGACGCGTCTCCCACGAGGATCTTCGCGCCCTCGGCGGCCGCGTCCTTGAGCAGCGCGACGACGTTCTCCGCCGAGGCCTCGCTGAAGAGCGCGCCGATGCGCGCGCCCGCGTACGGCGTCGAGACGTCCCCGGCGGAGACCTGCTTGAAGATGGCGGCGAGGTCGTCGAGGAACGCGGGCGCGGCGCCCCGCT
>NW_025954861.1:0-9092 GCF_022376455.1 Epithele typhae | reverse complement strand
CTGGCGCGAGCATTTCTACGGGTGCGGGACCGTGTTAGTGGGGTGTGGACAGAGAATGCAGTAGCACGGACCTAGGGGAATATCGAGTTCGGCGGAGAAGGACACCTGCTTCCCGACCTTCACGACGTCGCCGACCTTCGTGTCGTACAGGAAGCGTTTCATGTGGAGGATGAGCACCGGCGGGAGCGCATCGATCAGCACCTGTTGCTTTGCGTCTAGCACCACGCCCGGCCGCGTGGGGATTGAGATCTGCACCGGCTGGGGCTGTGAGATGTGCCGGATCGCGTCCCGGAGGGAGGTGACGTCCTGGGGTTGGATGTCGAGTTGCAGCGAACGCCAGTCCTCGATCGTGACGGAGTCACGCTGGTGCGGCGTCTGCAGTATCGAGCGGAACTTCCCACCAAATATCCGCGTGATCGGGGAGTCAGTGGACTTGGCCTGGAGGTGAGATGCTATCGGTAGCCGACTTACACGAGGCAGGAAACAGGTGCTTACGGTTCTGGTGGTCACGGCCTTGTTCTTCTTCCCCACCTCCATCCAGCCATCATCCTGCACTGACTCCTCCTCGGAGGCCTTTGCAGGTTCTTTGGGCTGCAGCGATTGCGCTATCGACAGGAGCTCTTCCTCGAGGGTATCAAGGTAAAACCCAAGGAACTCTTCTGCATCCTCTTGATGTCCACCCTAGGAGGGGATTATCAATACACCGAAAAAACCAGGTGAGAGATCAACTCACAATCATGTTGGCGAACCGCTTCTTCTCCTTCATCGCATCGTAGACGTAGGTTGGGATGAAGCTATCGAGCTCATCGAACGCATCATCGTCACGCTCCTTGCCCTTGGACCTCGAGTCGGCGGTGTGAGCAGGCGGGTCCGGCACAAACTCTTTCATAAATTGGATGGTAGCGTCGACAAGCGGCGTGGCTTTCGAGCCTTCCCGTTGTGAGCCAACAACGGGACCGGAAAGATGCTTACGAAGCTCTGAGAAGAAGCGGTGGAAGGGAGGACAGTAGACGAGGATCTGCAGAACCGCGTTGGCGAAACACATGTTGCCGGTATTGACCAAGCCCCGCGGGCGGATCTTCATCGCCGCGGCGAGGTTGGCGGTTGAACTTGACGGGCCCTCGTTGATCAGACGAAGGAGCTCGTTTCGGTTCGCGGCGCCCACCGATCCCCCCGGATGGGGAGATGACGACCCTCCGGAGGTGGCTGGGATAGAGAAACCGACGACATTCGAGACTGGAAGACGGGGCTTGGAAGACGAGGCGGTGGAGTCCGACTGGAGGAGCGCTGCCCACGACTTGGGCTTCGGTGGAGGAGCAGGTATCGCTGGTGCAGGGGTGACCGGTACTGGCGCTGCTGGTACTGCTGAGGTAGCCGAAGTCAGCTGAGGGGTTGTGGGTTCCATAATCTCAGGTGTGGTAGGAACCTGTTCCGTTTGGGCATCGGCGAGGGGAGTGACCTGAACCTTGGGTGCTGAAGGCTCAACGGCAGCGGAAACTGACGTGGCGCATGAGTAGGGCGAACCGGGACAGGTGTGTCCGCCGCAAGCGAACCTGATGGAGTTGTCTCTGTCGTCGAGAAGACAGTTCACCGGCGAGCTCAGGCGAGCCTTCAACATCGCCGGGGACCGGTATCGAGGGCTGCGGTAAAGCAATGTGGTGGACCTTTGGAGAAGCCGGTGGGGTTCGAAGCTCGAGAGCTCTCTGCACCACGTTCTCGGGAGGAAAGGCACGGGTGAGATGATGACCCCAGGCGCCAGACTGGGGTTTTCAGGACGACGTGACCAGATTACGAAGGTGGACGCAATCGCGGTGAAGGAGGGAGGCGCATCCGTAGGACTGTTCGGCATCTCAGACTCAGGACTGCTTGCGACTGCCTGGACAGTGGGTTCCTCTGCTTGTTGCGGCTCGGGTTCCGACTCCTCAGGCTGGTTTGAGACTGCAGGCTCTTCGGGCGGAGTTTCTTCTTGAGGGATCTCCGGAGGAGAATGCTGAGGCTGCGAGGCCGGTATGGGTTGTAAAAGCGGCTGGACTACTGGGGAAGGTATCCGAGCAGCATCATCGGATATCGGAGCAGACGGCGGTATAGGAACGAGGCGCATGTCTGGTGGCGGCTGTGGCTGAGCATTATGTGGGGGCTGGGGCGGATGAAGCTGAGGATGCTCCTGGATCAGCATTGGCGGAAGTGCAGTGAGCTGTTTGGGGACGGGTGATGGTGCCTGCCCTTGCCAGGTATGAGGGTAATGTGGGGTGGGTTGCGGATGGTGGTAAGGAGAGCCGTAAGGCACTTGATGGGCGTGAGGATGAGGCTGAAACTTTTGTGGGTGATGGAAGGGGCTTGCGGGGGACAATGGCGGGGGAGTCTGAACGGACATGGTAGGTGGGGGCATGTGCTGGTGGGGACGGGCTGGTAATGGTACGCGGGCCCTCCACCTCTGTGAGGATAGCGGCCGCGCCCACCACCGCTGATTCTAGGGGAGGCTGGTTGATGCATCGGTGCGTGCCCGTTCATGGGTGGCATGGGGTATGCGTAGTACGGTGCCGGACCAGGCGCTGGCGCGTAGCCATAGTGCGGGGGCTGTGGTGGGGGTGGAGGATGTTGGTAGTAGGATGGCCCCGGTTGGGGGTGATACGGAGTGTGAGGACTGGCCATCTTTACTACCGCAACAGCCGAGATATCGCAGGATTGCGAGGATGAATAATCGGGAAACGATGACGGAACAGAGCAGACAGAGCGTACCGGTTAGTTCTAATCAGACAATTATCCAGAGGAAGGCTATCGTTGCACCGAACACATGTGCTTTGGTGTTGCGAATCAATGTCCGCAACTATGTCGTACAAAGTGCGGGGTGGACGTCGGATCGCGCGGAGCGGGCGAACGAATGTCGGCGGAGACTGTCGGAAGTCTTGAAGGGACTACAGATGCAGGGGCTTGACTAGCGTGTTGTGCGGGACAGCGAGAGAGCAAGATGGGACGAAGGCGGTTTTTGCGGGGCGAGGACGGCGGGCAGGGGAGGATCAAGCGGGGAGAGGGGCACGGACGACAAGGACAAGAATCTTGACTTCTCATCCTCGCCCAGCGCCCAGGCGGAGATTGTATAGCCCAACTCCGCCTAGTGGTGACGCAGATATTTGATCCCCTGCCTATGTATTTTCGCACTCCGACCGGTCCCGAGTGCTGTCCCGTGAGCAGCGCCCGACTGGAAGTCTGGAGCTCAACTGACTTTACGTGCTCGCGCACATGGCCAATACCCTCTCAGCTGCAGTACACGATGACCACCCCTTTGCCCTCGAACTCGCCAGTCTCCGCGCCGCCGTATCGCGCTATCAGGTCCGTCGGTGTCACAGCTCCGGCATTGCCGCACACCGCTCAGCTAACGTGCAGGCCCTTTGGTAGCACGAAGCCCATGCCGCCTCCCTCAAACTTCAACGACACTCTCTTGACAGCTCTCAAGCGGTAGACCATGCACGCGCACTCGAGCGCGAGAACGCGCGGCTGAAGGAAGAGCTCGCTGTTCTCAGGGCCAATCCGGACAACACCCCTTCGGAGGCTTCGACGCAGGTCGCGCAGCTCACTCTCGCCCTCCGCCGCCTTTCGGACAAGCTCACCGCCGTTGAGGACTCCTTTGCGCTTCAAACCAAGGACCTCGTCGATTCCCAGAGGGAGCTCGCAGCCGCTCAGTTGGATATCGAGGCAGCTCACGCGCTCGCAGCGGATGCCGTAGCGAGGGAGGAGGAGGGCCTCGCTCGTGAGCGGGATCTGGAACGCAAAGCACGCAAGGCGGAGGAGGAGCAACGCATGACAGATCTTGTTGTTCAAGAGTACGCAAGTCTGGTACGCAAGCTTGAAGGCCGTCCGAAGACGCACTCCACAACTTCTTCCATCTCGTCCGTAGCCTCCAGTGACTTGCAGCATGCAGCCAACGGTCCATCCACTACACTTATCGACAATCTGTCGGAAGGAAAAGCAGGGCTGCAGAAACTCATGGCGGAATACAACGAGGAGAACGAACGATTACACACGGAGATCGCGCAGCTTCACGGGGGTATCGCCATCTTGAACAAGGAGCTGGAGGTGGCTCGTCAGAGCGCGGAACACGACCGTGACGACCTCGCCAAGGCTCTGCACGAACTTGAGAAGTATCGCGCAGATGACAATACTGCCACGAAGATGGTGTCACGATACATGTACGTTGTGTCCCTTGTTTTCATTTGGCTGCATGCAAGTGTTCTCGGAGCACATGGCAGATGGCTTGTAGGGAATATCTAGCCGAAATTGCACGAATATCATCTGGAGTCGGCGCTCGAAACAGCGCTTGACTCCTCTGTATCTTCCGTCGCACAGTCAGACATACGACATCCTCACTACTTTGGCGTGGTGTCACATCATGAAATGTTTATGGTACTGACGACTATTTGAAACAGGAAATTCTCGCAAACCTCGACGGATACATTGCAGAAGGCCATGGAAGCCATGAAGGCGCGTCACGCTGCTACCCTCGCGACGCTCCATTCCGAACTCTCCCAAGTGCATCACGCACTGGAGCGTGAACATGGGGAGTGCGAGCGAATACGCACTGCGCTGGACGAACTTACCGAAGACATCGCACGAGAGTCGTACGGGCGAAGACGCGAGGTTTCCCTGCGACTTGCATTCCTTGGGCGAGAAGAGAACCTCGCAGAGGGGCTTCGAAGATGGGTTCGCAGGGCCCGCGAAGCTTTGGATCGCTCTTCTACAGATGAAAGTCCGCAACACGAAGGCCTTCGGCATGCGTTCTCTTCAGCCGTTTCGAACGCAGAGACCCTCTTGGACGCACTCAATAGCTTACCTTCAGAAGTCGATGGGTCCGACGTGGGGTCATTAGCGCGGTTGATTCTCGCTCATAATACGGTGGCGACACTAACACAGGAACTTCAAGCCGAGACCGTTCGGCGATTAACAACAGAACGCAAGCTCAATAGCCTTCCGACAATAGGTCATGGCTCTCAGGATTGCAACGCCCATCCCTCCTCCGTGGTACAACCTGTTCCGCACCGCCTCAGTCTTTCCCAAGACACTCTGCTCCTAAACTCTCAAACTTCGCCACCAACGACGGAAGTCCACCTCGCTTCTTCTTCGCAGATCATCGATACCCCCGCGTCGGGTTCGGAAAACATACCGATTATTGAGGTCGTCTCTGTACCACCCGTAGAAGACTTGCCTGATCTAGCCGGCCTTGTGCTGGAGCCTAGTGCATCAGGTGTCTCCCCCCAACCCTCAGAACCCGAACATTCTGAGCCCACGTCGCCGCTGCCTGACAGCGAAGGTGTTCTTGCGATAGAACCGCCTGCTATAGTTGTCAACGTCTCGACCCCTCTACCCACACCCCTCGTCGGCGAATATCCCTCGTCTTCTATGCAAAGTGAACCTTTGGTAACAAGTCCACCGGAACTGGTTCACTCTCTCCCGGTACCGTTTCCGGCGTCTCCAGCCGCACCGCTGCCAAATTCATTGAAGGGACCAGACGAGCCCTTGCGGGCTCCGAAACCACATTTGCCTCCGCCACTTCCTCTCGAGACCACCAACGGTCTGGCTCTCTCGTCGTTTTCTCCGAGTATCCCGTCTCAATCGCTCTCGTCGATGTCAAACGAGAAGGAACCGGAAACTCTTCTCGCTGGCCTGGCCCAAATCAGTCGTCGATACAACGAGATTCAGCGAGGCTTCCGCGACTGTCATATGGCGCTGAGGGAGTTGAAGAGGTCCCTAGCGGAGATCCCCTCTTCGACAAGTCCCTCCCCTACCGATATGTCTTTTGGGCTCCGGAAAGCCGTCGAGCGACTTGGCGACTTCAATGAAGACGCCCGTGTGGAGCTCGAGATTCGCATCACAGACGAAGAGCGCATTGCCAGCGGGTACACTGCTCTCCTCTCTATCCCCGGAGCCATGTCCCACTCTGAAGACGCCAACATGGACGAGACTGAGATGGTCAAGGAGATCGCCGCCTTCGTCGACGGGTCCGACCGCTCCGTCGCGAAAGCCACCCTGTCCTTCACCCAGAAGCTCGACGACCTCGAGCACGACATCGCCTCCATCAAGCGCGCCCTGCACGAGCTCGCGTCCACGCCCGAGGACGGGCCCGCCGCCGCGTCCGCGTCCGCGCGCACCGCGTCCCCTAGCTGGTCCGCGTGGACCCCGAACTTCCTCAGCCCGTCCCGCTCGGCGAGCCCCGCGCCGCCGACGTTCGGCTCCGTGATGACCTCCCCGCGCCTCCGCCACTCCTCGTCGATCTCGCACCTCCGCGAGCGCGCCGGGTCCGTGTCCGTCCCGGGCGAAGGGGAGGGTGCGGCAAGCGCCGGCGCGGGCGGCGACCCGCTCGCGGGCTTGCGCCTGCGCATCGTCGTCCCCGCGCGCAGTCCGTCGGCGGCGAGCCCGAGCCCAACGGGCGCGTCGAAGCTCGGTGCGCGGCAGCGCACGACGTCGGGGATGTTCATGCTTGGGTTGGGCATGCGGAGCTCGACGTCGTTCGGCCCAGGAGCCGGTGCTGGGATTGGGCCGGGCAGGGGGCTGCAGAAGGTGCCGTCGAGGAGCTCGTTGGCCAGTGCGAGGAACACGGTGACGGCAGAGGAGGGGATGAGTGCGGTCGATGAAGGGGAGAGGGGTGCGGAAGGAGGTCATGTGTCGGATGTGGAGTAAAGGTCGAGGAATGTACTTTGCGGATGCTCTAATGTTGACCTGCGTGCAGCATGCTATCTCATACCACGAAGCGTTGTTGGGTAAGTTGAGCCAACTTCGTCAGCAAGTGTTCCCAGTCTCAGACATGGTATTAGATATAGCTTGTTCATAGTGAGGACGCGTCACGGCGGCGAACGGAGAGGGAGAGGACGTGGGGGTTGAAGGTTATCCACAAAAAACGCCGACGCCGATGCTCGTGCCTTTCAGGCTCTGCTGTGGTCTCACTCATCGCAATGACTTCTACGCATGGGGAGGGTGACTTTGATCAAGTGAGCTTCTGAACTACATGACCAGAATGCCTTCTGGCTTCAATTCCCTGCCCCCACCTCCAGCCTTGAGGTGCAAGTTGAGGACGGCTAGCGCTGAGAGCATGGGATTCAGGACCCCAGATTTGAGGACGGGGTAAGGCGACTTGCACGAAGTGCGGGTTCTGTCCAATGGGCGTACCAGCGCATGGCGAAAAGCGTGGCAATTGGCCAAGTAGAGGCACGTTCTGACGGCCGTTCGAGTCTTTCGAGTAGGCATGATGCTAATCGTTTCTTACGCTGACCAGATGTCGCATGTCGCATGCTTCAATGACTCGAATAAATAACAATAATCGGCCGGAAAATAAGGGCAGAGTACTATACACATCTGGCTACGTGCAATCCGGTGGGACGAGGCAGAGCACAGCGAATGAATGGCGTCGTAACTTGGCACTGCGGTAGCGGCCCCGTCCAGGGGATGTACGCGGGGCGGAGTGGCATGGGCGTGTACGAATTTTTTACTCCGGCCGGACACGATATGATGTATGGAGTCGTGGAGGCTATAAGTCGATTGAGCGATAGCACTGACGAGTTCAGGTTGGGAAAAATACGCACGAGATCCGAGACAACTCTCCCCGCCGCCTCCTCATCCTGAACCCACTTGGCAAGCAGAAGCAGGGAGTTGTAGTGTCCTTCGTCGGTGTATTGTTTCAGCTTTCGGCGCAAAAACGGGGATGCTAGGAGCAACTTGTCGTCAGATCCGGATGTTCGGCCTTTGAGAGTGGAAAGACGGTGCGTACGGAAGTATTTTTTAGGGTGCGGGGTCATGATGTACCTGATCCCCTTAAAGGGCTCCGTGTCCCTCAACGCTTTCGGGAACCACTTCTCCGCGTACCGTTGAACGCGGTGGTCGAAGTCAAGGCTAGGCGGCTTGCGGCCGACACGTACGAACGCGAGCCGGCAAGGGAGAAGCCAACCTTCTCGATCCACGTCAGGAGAGTCCGGGAAGCGGTACGGGACGTGTATGAAGTCGGGACTGTCAAGCGCTATGTGTTCGTTGTAGTAGAGGGTCGACATGTCGAGGGGACCCATATCATCAACCTCGGACTCGGGGACGCCGTAGTAGTCAATTAGCAGGTGGCGGATTTGGTCGAGGCTGTTGAAGAGGAAGCCGCCAACATATGTTTCTACACGCACTGGGGGTTTGGCAGGCGTATTTGAAGCTGAAGTGGTGGCTGCAGTGGTGGCGGGTGTGGGAGGAGGCATGGCTAGATGTTCCTGGTCGTTGATGGGACATGTCGTTCGAACTTCAACTTCGGTTCGTAAACCGTGAAATCTGAAGAAACGGCGAAACCCGAAGGATTTAGCCGAGGAGGAGTCATTGTGCGCATCCCGTTTTGGGAGAAGTGATGGCGCCAGAGACCGCCGTGGCAGTATATAAACCAGCGCCAGGTCGCCCCTTCGCTCCTCACTCTCCTCCCGCCCACCAACATCCAGGAGATCGTTCCAGGGATCCTTCAGAATCGTCACTCATTTGCCTGCCCGAACCCGTCGCCCCCCTGCATCCTCTACGCCGTCGCTCAACAGCGTCGCCCGTGTGCCTCCACCGTCAATCTTTCAGATACCCCCAAGTCCCCGCCAATTTTCCACCGCTGTGTGACCAAAATGCACTCGCCCGTTCAGATGTCTGCCTCAAGGACACAGAAGATCTGCCACTCTCGCAACCGCTCTGTTTCCTTGTCGTCGTCCCCTGCCTGTTCCCCTTCGTACCAGTATCCGTCTGATAGACAGTTCCCCATTTACGCCCACTGCAACTCCACCTACAAAAAGTCTCCCCGTCTGCGCTGCAACACACAACCTGCCCGCAATCCTCGACCTCACCATGTCGATCTTATGGTACGTCGTCTAGATCCTCGTCACAGGCGTTGCGTTGAGGCTGACGGGAGGTGCAGCAAACGATCGACGACCGCTACGATGACAAGCGCAGCCGGAGGTCTAGTTTCGCGTTGGTACGTCGCCCACTTGCATCGGCTCATCGACGTCATCCGCCAACGCCTTCTCTTGTTTAGTCCGATATCTTTGAGCTGGACGAAGAAGAAGCCGTCGACATCGAGATCTCTCCAATCCTTCCGCCTT